>NW_022589739.1:12013463-12169163 GCF_004348235.1 Phoca vitulina
GGGGTGGGGTGGGAGGGATGGGGTGGCTGGGTGATGGACACTGGGGAGGGTATGTGCTCTGGTAAGCGCTGTGAATTGTACAAGACTGTTGAATCTCAGATCTGTACCTCTGAAACAAATAATGCAATATATGTTAAGAAAGAAAAAAAGAAGAAGAAGAATGTAGCAGGAGGGGAAGAATGAAGGGGGGGAAATCAGAGGGGTAGACGAACCATGAGAGACTATGGACTCTGAAAAACAAACTGAGGGTTCTAGAGGGGAGGGGGGTGGGAGGATGGGTTAGCCTGGTGATGGGTATTGAGGAGGGCACGTTCTGCATGGAGCACTGGGTGTTATGCACAAACAATGAATCATGGAACACTACATCTAAAACTAATGATGTAATGTATGGGGATTAACATAACAATAAAAAATTTAAAAAAAAAAGATACATACAACCACTTAGATGATTTTCCAGGGAATTATGGCTGAACAAAAAAGCCAATTCCAGAAAGTTACAAACTCTATGATTCCAATTACACAACATTTTTGAAAGGTCAAAACTTTAGAAACAGAGGACAGAGGGGTTAGGAACAGGGAAGGGGTGGGAGAGAAAGGTGTGGTTATAAAGGGGTAACGTGGAGGTTACTTATGGTGTTGGAATACAATTTACACACACACATACACACAACCGGTACAAATAAAACTGAGGAAATCTAAACAAGATTGGCAGGTTGTGTTAACGTCAATATTCTGGTTATAATATTATACTACCGTCTTGTCAAAATGTTACTATGGGGAAAACTGCAAAGTTTCCCAATGATCTCGCTGTATTATTTTTTTTCAAATGCGTGTCAATCTACAATTATCTCAATAAATATTCTAATTTAAAGAAAAAAGTCCTTTGCAGAGCCCCCAAACTCCTACAACAGTAATTCCTAACTTTTTTTCAGTGAGGAATTCCAAAAGCTCCATATAATAATAGTTATACTTTTTTGGGCGCCTGGGTGGCTCAGTTGGTTAAGCGTCTGCCTTCGGCTCAGGTCATGATCTTAGGGTCCTGGGATCGAGCCCCATGCCGGGCTCTCTGCTCAGCAGACAGTCTGCTTCTCGCTCTCTCTCTCTCTCTCAAATAAATAAATAAAATCTTTAAAAATAACAATAGTTATACTTTTAGTATCTACAGATTGAAAAACAATTGGGAAAATAATATGAATTCATGAAACACCCTTCAAGGAGCCCCTTCAGTTTCAAATACTCAAGTTGGAAACCACTGGCCTGTATACTGAATATAATGTAGCAAAGGATACAGGCTTTTCAAGCGGTGGTCCCTAGCAGGTTCTCTAGCCTTTTCCCATACCACTCAACTCACACACACCTCACACTCCCACCACACTAAACTACTTTCAGTTCCATAAATATGCAAGACTCACTTTGTGGCTTTGTACATGATGTTCCCTCTGCCTACAATATCCTTGTCCCATTTTACACCTGGCTAATTCCTACTCAAGTTTCAAGATTCTACTCAGGCTTTTTCTAATTCCTCTAGGAAGTATTCTCTACACTGACTCCTTGGTTTACATTAGGAGCCCCTCTTCTGTGCCCTCATGGCCTCTGTGCTTCTCTCTATCACAGCTTAGACCAATGAACCTCTGTATGCCTCCATTTCATTACCTATAAAATAAGGAGAAAACAGTATCTACCTCATAGAGTTTTAGGAATGAAATGAGTTAATACATATAAAGTACTTCAAATAGAGCATGGCACACAATAAGCATTCGATTACTACCAAGTTGTTTTTATTGTCATTGTCTGTCTAACCATTACACTGGAAGATCCAAGCAGGAACAATATTTGCATCCATCTCTGGTCTGGCCTACAGTAGGTGCTTGGTAAATAACTGGAAAAAGAATTAAGGGATCTAAGGCTGGTGGTGTAAGGAGGTTGCATCTAAGTCAGTGGTAGAACTGGAGATCTAGAGAATTGAGAAGTACTGCTAAGAGCAAGAGGTAAGTACAGCAGGAGCCAGGAATAGATAGTCATCTCTCAAAGATAAGCACAAAACGACTATTACAGATTACTAAGAACTTGGGTGAAGAAACATAACTGAGAACTGCTAAATTATACATATCTTTTAAACTAGCTGAAGCCATACTCAATTATTATGAAGAGCTCTTTTGATTTGTCATTATAACCTGTTAATTTTGAGCTGAAAAAGCTGTTTCACCTTTTGGAGGCACTGTTTCTTCAGCTGTAAAATGTGACATAATAACATAATTTCCTAAGTATTTAAGATTATGAAAGCAAACTACCCAGCCCATTGGTTAAAGTAAAACTAGTTTGTTCTGAATAAATGTTATGTCATCCCCTTGCCTTCAAATTTTCTTTCTCTTAAAAATGTAAAAAGAAAAAGGGTAAGTCCCTTGGATAATAACAGCCTAGATGGAGAGAGGGAGGAGACGAATGTGAAATGGACCTATACAAAGCACCAGGGCTTGGGGAAGGGTAGATGGGTACCTAAAGTTACTCTCCCCCCCAACTCCTCATGGTCAGAACTTGCTGGTCCTTCAAGGCTCAGGGAAAGTCCTATTCCCACCAGCCTTCTTTAACCATTCCAGGCCCTATGAGTCTCCCCTCTGAGGCCACAGCACTGAGCCCAGCCTGGTTCAGGCACCACCTCACGAGGTCTCTTCCAATCATAATTGGACTCTGTCCCCAGCTGGCCTGTTAGCTCCTCTGCAGTGGGACCTGAGTGTCTTCCTGCTATCTCCACAAGAACAGAATTCAGTATATTGTTATTGTCTAAGGGAGAAAGGGGGGGGGGGGCGTGAACAAGTCAAGAACTATGTTGGGACTTGTACCTACATTGTCTCTTTTACAAATCTGTAAAGTCAGTATTTTGATTATTCCTAATATAAGATGAGGAAACTGAGGCCCAGATATGCTAAGTGACTTGCTCGAGTCATACAAATAGTAAAAGAAAGGCTGGAACTGGGATACTGCCTGTCTCCAGAGTCTCGATAAGAATAAATGCATACTGGTGTCCACCTGGTTACCAACTATATAGCTGATTTGTTGGGCAATTTGGTCACACCAGCTCCCCACCTCAACTCTTCTCTGCTGCCAATCTGGGCCAAGCTATTTGACTTCTTTTCTTCCTCTTATTTTGTCCCAAATGCAAAGGGAGCTACCCTGGGTCCCTTCCACAGTGGAGTATGTGGAAGAAACAGGCTAAAAAGAGGGCCATGCCAGGGGAATAGAAGGGAGGCAAATATTAATATCCTACAATAGCAGAGCTAGTTAAACCCTCTTGTTTTACAGATAAGGACACTTAACTCTGAGAAGGCAGGTAACTTGCATAAGGTGACACAGGTGAGTGGAGACTGAAACCTTGTCCCCCAAACTCCCAAATTGGTGCTCATTTTGGTCTACCTGGCACAAGGCCATGGAGAACTGGAGTATGGCCTGTCAGGCTTGTCACTGAGCAAAAAACCCAAACGCTGTAAACACAGGAAATGGGCTGGGATGAGGTTCAGAGGGAGCAGCAACTTTTGCCAAGTTAGAAGTGTTCAAGGGTTTCCTGTCTACAGCTGTTAACTGTCACAGAAATGCTCCAGAAAGCAATGCAAGGTAGAAAGGGAAAAAAAAGAGAGAGAATGAGGAGAAAATATTTAGGCCCAGAAGTGACTTTATAAATTATTCAGCCCCAACCTACTTAATTTTACAGATGAAGAAGCTAAGACTCCCCCAAAAAAGAAAAATGACTTGTCCAAACTCACACTCCGAATTTAAGGACCCTTAGAAACCACTTACTTGGTTCGAATCCTTCATTTTAGGGATGAGAAGCCTGAGACCCAGAGAGGGAAAGAGCCTTGCCCAAGGTCACAGGGCTAGAGAGGCGGAGCTAGACTGGAACGGAGCTCTTCTACCTCACAGACCTGTGTGGTTAGAGGGAGCCCGCTGAAGTGACTTACCTCAGACACAGCTGTGTTGGCCATGGAGAGAGTACAACAGGTCAGGAAACCAAAAATAAGCAGGATATACTACCAACTAATGAAGAATAACAAGGACCAAACACAGCAAGCTTATAAGAGCCCAAACAAAAGTGCTCTGGCTGCTTAAGACACTTTGGAAAACTAAGAGGCAGAAAAATATTCGAGCTATTCCAGGAACAGAATCCAAGGAAGAACGAGTGGGGCAGGCAAATAGAAAAGGCCGGAAATGCTAAGGGAAATCCCAAGGTTCTACTTCCTTCTTCTGTCCTAGAGCTAAATATCCAGAACACACCACCTCAGAAGCAACTCTGGGTTCAGCAGGCCACTATGGGGGCACTACTGTATAGTAATTAGCCCATTACTGGGCCCCCACATACCACTGCTGGCAGGTATAGAGGGAAATTACATTTCCATGAGGCCTGGAATTTCACAGAGATTCACTTCTCAAGCCAGCCCTGAGACACAAGGATTAGGACTCTCATTGAACGGATAAAGGAAACTAGGGCTTAGGGAAGACAAGTCTCTTGGTCCGGCATCAAGTTATTACTGTATATGGCAGATCCAGTGTTCAAACTTAAACTCTTTCAAGAAATGTTTAGTAAGTGCCTGCTTTTCCAACCCTGTCCTAAGGGCTGGGGATACACTGAGGAAACAAACATGGCCTCTGGCCTATAGGAATTCCAATCAAGGAATTGTGAATGCTTACTGGGTCACTCACATTACACATGAAGCGTGACTACTTAGAGACTGGAAAGAACAGAAAGGCCAGAGGAACCCAAGCACCGAGAGCTGGGCTACAATAGTTGATTCCTCCAGAAACAGGGGGACTCTGGTGAGAAAAGATGGGAGGCTGACCAGCATCACTGTACTTTTCTCCTACTCTGGTCAGAGCTTTCTCATCCAGCATGTCCCTAGTCCTCACTACAGTTAAGGCAGTCAGGCAGGGCAGAGACTCTTGATCCTGCTTGACAAATGAGGGAAATGAGACCAACAGCAGTGATTCATCCTAAGTGGCACAGTGAGCTGGTGGCAGAAAAAGTCAAGCCTCTTGGCTTCTGTTCTTTCTACTAGACTGCTCTGACTCTGGACCACAAAAGGGGAAATCTAAAACAGGGGATTGAGGAAGAGTTAAAACCTCTAGATTTCTCTAGCTATCCTCTTTTCATCTCACCATGACTCCCATCCCCACTTCCCCGTGCACCCCTCATCATCCTCACAGAGTTCTTAACTTGGCTTACATATACCCTCATTCCCTCCCTTGGTGCCTCAAAATCAGTGATTCAATCAGTGAGTTAATCAACCACAAAGTCTTGGCCGCCATCAGATACCATGTCCTCAGGGAAACATTCCCCTCCACCAGCTCATCCTCAGCATTCAGATCTTTAAATGGCAATCAAAGAAGAGAGGAATGCTGAAAAATGGAAAGGCCAGGGGGAAACACCCTAGCAGGGGAGAACATTTCACACGATCTGAAGTCTGCACAGAAGATATCCAATTTGTCCCAGTCTGAGGTCCACCTGCTAAATCAACCCAGCTGGGGGTTTGAATTCCTGATAAGAAGGAAAAGTACTAAAAACCTACCATTAACTTATTCATTCATCCATTCTTCATTATTGATGTTTATTCTGTATACAACTTATGTTAGGTCCTAGAGCCACATAAAAAAAAAAAAAACACAAACTCTGCCTTCAAAAAGCTTACCTTTTAGTTTGTGCTTCTAATTGTAGATGAAGCCATTTTTTGACTAATTCATTTGTTTTTATCACTTACATTGAACCTTGCGTGTATGTGACCAATTTGTTTTCTTCAAGTCTTTGTAATGTGACTGTGAGAGATAATGGAAAGGAGGAAAGGAGGAAAGTTGTGTTTGTTTTCTGCTATATTTTTCCATCTATTCAGGAAGTTTTGTGGGGTTTTTTAGAACCCTGAATTGGCCTGTGGCTCTTTTGGTAAAAGGTGCATTCAGCAGTAAGTAATTTCTTTTTTTTTTTTTTTTATTACAGCATAATAGCTTTACCAGGGGGAAGAAAAGCTTACCTTCTAGGGAAGAAAACAGGGAATCAGGATACAAGGAAAGAGCTACAGTTAAAGGATGTACCAACTTCTGTGGAAGCAAGATGACTAATTCTCTCTTAAGAGTAAGGGAAAGGCTTCCCAGAGAAAATGTCATTGGCTTAGTCTTAGGGAACATGAAACATCAGGATGCTAGAATGCCAAGCCCACACAGCCAGGGCTGGAGAGGTCTCTAAAGGCAGACTAAAGTGTCCCAGGTTCCTAGCAGAAAAGTTGATGTGGGATAAAAGAAATACACTATAGCCCTTGTTGCTTCAAAAATATTATACCTCTGGGGTATCTGCTCCAGGGAAAACCACCAAAGTCTGTAATACACCTAGCTCCCCTCTGCACTCACACAGACCCAAAGCACTGAGCATAAGCTTGAGGTTCTACAAGAGACTTCTGTATCTTGGGCATGCACACTTCTGCTTCTTGCCTTGCAAACTGGCTCCCAGCAGCCTGAGCCACCTTACCTCACAAAAAGCTCTGCTGGTGGATACCACCATTAATGGTCTTAAGACTTAAAACTTGGGGCACCCGGGCGGCTCAGTTGGTTAAGCGTCTGCCTTCAGCTCAGGTCGTGATCCCAGGGTGCTGGGATGGAGCCCCGCATTGGGCTCTCTGCTCAGTGGGGAGTCTGCTTCTCCTTCTCCCTCTCCCCACCTCATGCTCTCTCTCAGATAAATAAATAAAATCTTAAATTAAAAAAAGAAAAGACTTAAAGCTTAAAAGCCAGCTAAAATGAGAAATGGTCCAGTTCAAATGAAAACCTCTAGTGGTTTAACTCTGAGCTGGTCAAGATGAAGACAAAAATCCTTTAATGCAGCACAAATACAGAGCAAAGCAAATAGGTCATAACAAACCACAGTTCATTTAGTGGAAGCAGAAAGTCCAACAGTCCCTGCCACCCTACACACCCATCACCAAACCCATGTTCCAGCTAGGCCCAGCCAACGCACAAAGCACAAACAGCACTGGAAGGAAGGGTGAGGGGGAAGGTCCTCAGGCCCTTTCCTGAAGCACTATCCCAATGGAAGAGAGTAGCCTCCTATCCACCACCCCAACAGCATAGAACACCAGCCCAGGCCGACCCTTGCGGGACTTGCAAATCAGCAAAGAAGCTGGCGAGGTGCCAGCCAGGCACCACAGGCCACTCTTCCCAGGAAATCGGAGCTACTTTTGCAGCCCACGTGATGAGATTGCTATGTGCAGTCTAGATATTATGTGGCCATTGCAAGGAGCGCTGTTCTGCAGAACTCACCGGAATAGAGAAACTGGGTTAAAGTCTGACTGGTAACTTGATCGTCCACTAAACCCATTCTCACCTCCATGCACATCCCCCCACCGCCCCCATCAAATCCTGCCCTACTGTCAAGCCCAATGCCCATACTGCTTACTCCGAGGGGAACGTTTGGCTCCCTGGTGGTCCTCAATGACCACTCTATTTTTTTTTTTTAAAGATTTTATTTATTTATTTGACAGAGAGAGAGACAGCGAGAGAGGGAACACAAGCAGGGGGAGTGGGAGAGGGAGAAGCAGGCTTCCCACTGAGCTGGGAGCCCGATGCTGGGCTCGATCCCCGGACCCTGGGATCATGACCTGAGCCGAAGGCAGACGCTTAACGACTGAGCCACCCAGGCGCCCCTGACCGCTCTATTTTATTCGAACAACATTTATCCACTCAAACAGTACGCAGCGATGCTCCTCCTATGGCGGCACGGTCTGCTCGGCAGTGCTGCACTCCCCTCCCCGGAACTCAAGTTCTCTGACAAGGCTGCCCAAGACCTACACGTGTACGGCCTAACCCTCCCAGGGATCACCTCCAGACACAACAGATGTCCTACACTAGATGATTCAACGGGAACACACCTCAACTCAAGAGCCCACTGCCAACTGCCCCCCACCCCACCCCGCCAATTCGTCCTGCCCCTTCTGGTTAGGTCTGGTTTCCCACCACTTCACGCAGGCCTCACCTCGCTCACCATGTTGATGACCCTGTTCCCTCTAGCAGAGGCCTTCAAACGGCAGACATCAGTCAACGGGCATCCCTCAGAATGGATCAGCTCTTTTTAAAATTTATTTATTTATTTCAGAGAGAGAGAGAGAGCACAAGCAGGAGTAGGAGCAGAGGGAGGGAGAGAATCCTCAAGCAGACTCCCTGCCGAACACAGAGCCCAACCCAGGGTTTGATCCCAGGACCCCAAGACCATGACCTGAGCCAAAATCAACAGTCAGACTCAACCGACTGAGCCACCCAGGTGCCTCGAACTTATTTCTTTAACTGTTAGAGTTCATCAGTAAGGGCATACACTTTTAGTAAGAGTTTTGTATCATTTAAGTTATTATTATTATAGCAGCTAACATTTATGTAGCACTACGTGTCAGGCACTATTCTAAGCACTTCATATTTATCTCATTCACCCTCTTGAAAACCCTACAAGGTATCAATATGATCAATTCCATTTTCCCAATCCAGAAACGAAGGCATGGAGAAGTAAACTAAGTGGTAGCATTAGAGACAAGCAGTCTGGCTCTAGAGTCCAAGCTCTTAACTACTACACTATGCTGCAGGGTATAATAAGGACCTTTATATACATATAGACACACGTGTACAGGGCTTAAATACACCTTCCATAATACACTTCTTCTAAATTAAGTCCAAACTTCTGTCTCTTTAGCTTTACTCTGCACTGCCTCTCCCATGTGCCCCCCACTCCCACCAGACTGACACACTCACAGGGCCTGCCCTTTCATTCCTGGCTTGCCATCCTCCCTCCTTCCTTCCCCCAAATCCTAATCAACCTTTCAGGCTTAGCTCCTCTAGGAAAGCTCCTAGAAAAACGGAAGGGAGGGAGGGAGGGGATCACCACTGGTTTAATGCCTACCATGCATCAGTCACTATGCTGGTGCTTTGAACACATCACCTCATGTAATCCTCACACTCCTGTGAGGCTGCTATCACTATACCCATTTTACAGATAAGGAAAAAGTAGTTCAGGGATTTAACCTGTCAAGGAGCCACAGTTCTAAAGCACACACTTTTTGCTATACCTTCTAAGCCGTTTATGACCTACTCCCCACATTTAAATGTTTACACATATACTACTTGACTTTGTGTTTTATTTAAAATTGTCTCAAACTATTTTCCTGCTTATGTATGTGTCTATCTCTCCAACTGGACTCTAAGCCCCTCACCCCAAGGGCTTCCTCTAAATCCCTAACACATGGCTACGTACACAGTGACTGCAGAGTTTTACTGAACCAAATAGGTCTGGGCTCAGATTTGTTGTGCTCTGGGTAAAGCTGTTAAACATCTGCATCTTAACCATATATAACTATTGGTTAACTTCTAGAGCTAAGAAAAAGGTTCTCTTAACCAAGAAAATCATATAGTGCAGTCTATGAGTCACTCTTGTCAGCAATATGAAGATCCCAGAAAACAAGCAACAAAAAAAGAACCACAGTGGGTGGAATGTTTTTTCCCATCCCACTCTGTAGGGAACACAATTGGGCTGATGTTCTCTAAAGAGTGCACACAGCTTCAGCTACAGAATGAGGGAATCCCAAAGGGAAGGTCAGCAAAAACCAGCCAATCCTTCAGATGCTCACAGGAAGCCCCTGGAGGGTTCAGAATAATGTGGTAGCAAATACTGGCCAAGGACAGACAGAATCTAGGCTTCATTTATTCAACAAATAGTTCCTTTTTTTTTTTTTTAAGATTTATTTGTTGGGGCACCTGGGTGGCTCAGTCGGTTAAGCGTCTGCCTTCGGCTTGGGTCATGATCCCAGTGTCCTAGGATTGAGCCCCACATTGGGCTCCCCACTCGGCGGGGGGCCTGCTTCTCCCTCTCCTGCCTGCTTCTTCCCCCTACTTGTGCTCGCACTCTCTCTCCGTCAAATAAATAAATAAATAAAAATAAAAGGATTTATTTGTTTATTTGAGAGAGAGAGCATGTGCTTGAGCAGAGGGGGGAGGGAGTTGTTGGCCTGGCAGGGAAGAGGGAGAGACAGAATCTCAAGCAGACTCCCCAGTGAGCATAGAGCCCGACATGGGACTCAATCTCATGACCCCGAGGTCATGACCTGAGCTGAAAACAAGGGTCAGATGCTTAACCCACGGAGCCAGCCAGGTGTCCTTTAACAAACAGTTCTTGACAGCACTAAGGATACCAGTCAATCTAGTGTGCAATCTGGACAGACAAATTACTTAACTTCTCTGGACCTCAGTTTATTCACCTCTAAAAAGAGCTTAGTAAGCACTTTTTTGCCCATATCACGAAGTGTTGAGAGGGTCAAATGAGAAAGGACAGATCAACATCATGGACAAAGACTAAGGCTATTTTTTTTTAATCGTGGTCAGACATATATAACATAAGAGGCTGTATTTCATACTGTATTTCTCTGGTCTAAGGGGAGAGCCATGGTTGGGAGAAATGTGGAAATGAGATCAGTGGTAACCTCAACTGCATCTAGTTACCCACTTTCCTGACCCCCTGTTGGGCCTGTAAGATTTCTAGGAGTCACAGCACAAAGTCAGTTCTAGAATTTTCAGGATTGAAACCCTAGAAGAATCACAAAATCTCAGAGTTATAAGGCCCTTTAGAGGCCAACTTACTCTAACTCATACTCATTACTCATCTTGCTTCCAGCCCATCACCAGATAATCAGGATGGCACTGCTTATGTGTATATCCTCTGGGTGCCCCAGAGATCAAGCAACATTATATAAGCCAGATTATCTAGTTTCAATAACTATGTTTATTTTCCTATTGCTATCCCTGAGTCTTTAGAAAATTCTTGTCTAAATATTCTATGCAGGGCTCAGTTATATGGTAATAAAGAAAAGTTCCCGTGGCCAACTTGGACCCAAACATAAAAGGAGAGCAGTACCTTGCTGAAGCTAGTATGATATGGTGGAGATTAATTAGTGAGAGTCCCCCCCATGGAGGAAAGGGTTTTAAAATCCAGGTTTAGATGACATGGTCCAGTTGCCCCTTCTCACATCTTCTGATGTTAACCTTACTCATTTTGGATGGTGGGTGGTCTTATAAGAAATCCAGCATTTCCTCACAATGGCCCTAGGCAGCTAGTCTGTTTAACAGTTGTAATGTCAAAGCACTCATATCTCTGGATGGCCCACTCCAATGGTAGGAATTTCTAGTAGTTTGAAAAATCCTCCTTGTACAGCAGGGGACCAGATTAAAAATAATTCAAACTACTTCAGTTATGGAAACTGCCATTTTAAAGTTGTCAGCCCCCTCTGCCTTAGAAACATCAAGTCACCTTGGAGCAGACCCTTGTTCTTGAGGGAATCCCCTTTTAACCATATAAATATAAAACAAGGGAGCACACATTCCCTAGGGGGAAAGGAAACAGCATGATCTTTTGTGACTTGGCAAAGACTGCTCCCAACACCCCTTAGAAAGTGAATACAAATGAATGAACACACATATGTACAGGATCCAAAACCCTTCCAGGACAAAAGACTGAAATCTTCACCCCTTTCTTTTGAGGTTCAATGCTATTATCATTTCCCTAACAGACTGAGATCCTAATCAAGTTAAAGGTAGAAAGGAACATTAAGAGCCTACAGTAAGTGCTCACGCAGAGGAAACAGAAAGTCTGAATGGGTGTTTCAAGCTCAATACAATAACCAAAATGACCGCAGAAGAAGGCTGGTTCTGGAACTGAAATGTGGCTAAATCTAGAAATACTTCTAGACCCTGCCAACTGGTGATTGTAGGGGTTCCCTCCTCCAATAAATGAGCTTATACATATATGAACTGAGGAGCATTCACTCTGAGAGCTCAAGCATAGTGGAGCCTAGGCCAAATGTGAAACTGAAGGGTGCTGTCATCCTCCCTCAAAAAACCACTGCACCATGTGTAGAACTGTCCTCGTGGCTACACTGAATAAGGAAAGAGCACACTGTGAGAGCCACTCTTAAAAGCCACATGGTGTGCCAATGACGGAAGCTGAAAATGGGGCCCACTAACAGACCAATAAGATTCTCTAGTTCTCTCTTGGGAACTAAGCCTGACTCCTTTGGACCAAATAAGCCTATGAAGTCCTTAAATACTTCAGAAAGAGAAAGAGGAAAGGCCCCAGGAGAGACGTACTAAACTTCCAGATAATTTCATCCTCATTCAAGAGATCAATCTTACTATTGAAAAGAGATCTGACCTTATTTGTACTCCAAGCTGATGACAAGCTGATGAGGTATGTCATATCCACTGTACCTCAATTTTTCCAAAATATGCTTATACTGTCCCACCCACAGGGCTCTCTAATTATGCTTTCTGAAGCCACTGAGAAAAACAAGTTGATGCTCTCATCCAAAGAATGGCCTTTCAAGGATATGAAGGCAACGATTATGTTTTCTCTTCAGGCCTTCCAAATCTGGTTCCTCAACCCCTCTTCAAAGGATTAGATTTTCAGGATCTCTCTCCATTGTGCCTCCTTTATATATACTCTGACCTGTCCGTGTGGCCCTGAGAGTTTCCTAGCCCAGAACTGGATGCAGGCTACCACAGACAGCACTCTCAGAGCAAATGAGACTATTCTTCTGTTTCATATCTCAGTTATGTGAACCGAGGAGCCAGTCCCCTTTACAGGCACTACATTATACCTTGTTAGGAGGCTCCCTAGTCAGGGCGTGGAGAGGTGAAGGCTGGCCAAAAGGCAAGTAGCTCTGCCTGCTTGGGTCCTGGGATTCTAGTACTGAGATTGCTGTTTCATCCCTCCCCACTGCCTACCTCTGGGCCTCTTGCCCAGGACCCCTTTAATGCTTAGACTTTAAGCCTAAGTCATCTTACTTCTTAATCTTATCCACCCGAGCAAAAGAGGCAATGACTGAACCACAAATGAAGAGATGGAAAGAAATATGGTAGTTAAGAATATGGGTTCTGGAGTTCAAATCCTGGTGCTATCACTTATAAGCCATGAGACCTTGGACATCCCTTCAGTGTCCCTTAACTCCTCTTATACCTCACTTTTCTGCCCTCTAGAATGAGGATAATAACAGTACTTATTGATGGAAATGTTCTATACCTTGACTGCAGGGAAGAGATTACAAAGGTTGTATATATTTGTCAACACTTAAAACAAGTGCATTTTACTCTATGTAAATTTACTCAATAAAGTCACTTTGAAAAGTTTTTTAAAAAATTATAGAAACTACTCATGGAGGATTGTAAGGATTAAGAGAATTATAAAATACCTAAAATAGTTCCAGAAATCATGATAAGCACTGGACAAATGTTATCTGTCTGTAATGGAATTTGCAGTGCTGCACACACTCTCTATGTCCTATGCTTGCTGTTGGGGAGCAAGGGATGGGTCTGAAGACCCAAAGGCATCCTTGGCTAGCCCAGATGTGGTATGTTCCCAGAAGCCTCATTACAGATCTGGCTTTCACAAGGATCAAACACCAGTGTTACAAACCATACCGCCTCCATGCTCCAGCCAACGTTGTGTTTAACACTGGGAAAGCCAAACCACAGCAATCATCATCAAAACCAAAGATATTCCAGGGAAACTGGGAGGGATCTGCTTTCCTTAGTCTTCTTCTGGCTTAGCTCATGAGGTCCTCCTGGAGCAACTTGGGTTTTTATTCAGTCCTTCACCAAGTCTTTCCTGACTGTCTCCTGGGTCCAGCCAGTGCAGGAGTGAGGGAGTGACCAAAGGCCAAGATAGCCAGTTTCCCAGCTGACTCACCCTCACCAAGTTCACGATCTATAGGAATTACAAATAGAAAAAGAAAACTGATATGAGAGGCAGCAAGGTATAGCGAAGGGAGCAGCACTCTGCTGGGAGTGGGAAGACCAGCGTCCAGCCTCGGCTGACACCGGTCATACGACCTGGAGCTTGTCCCATGCTCCCTGCGGACCTCGGTTTCCTTCTCTATTAAAATGAAAGGAGACGAATATACAATCTCACAGTCTGTGGCCTGATGATGGGGGAAAACCAAGTGTAACAGGACTTGTTTCAGGCTCGCGGCCGTGTGAGAAACCTCAGGGTGAGCCAAGTGAGCTAGGTTAGAAGAACTGATTGTCTCTGATCCAGCTGCAGCTGCCGTCACACCGGGGAGAGTACGCACAATCTGGAGGAGATCCCTGTCGGCTGCTATTACAGGGAACAGTTCATTTCCATTTTCTCACTTTGCACGGCCCCACAGGGCCAAACCTGAGAGTGAAGGAGTCAGGATGCCAAGAGTGGCTCATTTCTGGCATTTCCTCCATACTCATTCCCTGGGTCAGGCCCAGGGCTTCGAAGAGCACTGTGGGTGAAGGGCAAGGTAAGGCCAAGCAGACAAAGATACCGTCTGTGGCACACGACACCATTCCCACTGCGATGCATGGTTGCAGGGCTCTGGAGCCTGGACGGCATGCCGGACACCGAATCACCGAAGAGAACCCTTTCGTAGCTCATGGAGGCGCACAACAGAGTGGTACGCAACCATCTGCTTCCAGCTCAGGCATTAGTGTCATTCAAGGCAAAATTACTGATAACTTGAGTCTCCCTCAGGCCCTGTGCCTGCTAACAAGAGATGAAACCGACTCTGTTTCTCGCTCTCAAGAGGCTCCATCATGGAGAGCGGGGCAGATAGGGAAGTGGATAATCACCGCACCACAGAGGCCGGTACAAAGTGCTGTGGAGGCACAAAAGTGGGTGTGCCTACCTCCACAGAGACAAGAGATCTAACGCAGCGTCACTGAAAAGGTGACATCTAAACCAGCTCTTGAAGGATGTGTGCGCATACAGGGGGTAAAGACGGGAAGGACATTCCTGACAGAGGGAACAGAATGTATGAAAAAGCCTGTCATGCTTCAGGCACTGCAAGCAGTGTGGTGGAGCCGGAACACAAGACAGGTGGGTGCAGCCGCCTCGTGGTATTTAGGACCCTACTTCTCACACAAGACGGAGACCGCAGAGCCTCCACGGGGGCGCAGGGGAGAAGAAAGAGTGCGGAGAAGCGGGTGGGGCGGTGCCTACACATCCCTCCCCGCTCCCCCTCTCCCCAGACTCTGCCCCACACACCTCCCTCTCCACAGCACACATACTCCTACACCCCTGACAGCTCGGGGAAGAAAAAACCGTCTCACACTGAGGTCAGCAGCTCCAGGATCCCCAGGTGAAGAGACTGGTCCTCCATTAAAAGAAACAAGAACGTAAGCCCCTGGAAAAGGGACTACTAATTTACAAAGATCCAACCGAGCCTGGCAGTCGGGCCCCTCAGGAAGCCTGGGGGGATCTCAACCCACCAGACTCAGTGCCTTCTTCACTCAGACTCATCTCTGGTGAGCCATCTCCTAGTCTCTCTCCTACTGAGAATGCTGGGGAAGCTGGAGCGAGAAAGGCGACCCAACAAATCCAGAGCTGACTTACTTCTCAAAAGTGCCTTTAGCTACAGTTATATTCTTGCCTCACACTAAACACATGCACAAGAATTTGGATGGGAAAAACAATTTAGATACTCTAGGGTATCTCCCAAGCAGGCACATTCCTGAGCCTCGGCCATGCTGAGAATCCACGGGTTACTGACACAGGGAGGCCAGGCAGATAAGTCCAAGTAGACAAGGCCAAGGAAGCCATGGCAACAAGATGACAGGCAAGACCTAAAGTCTGTAACCACACTGGGAAACAGCGGGGAGTGGGGGAGAAGCATGGACTTCAGTCAGACCAGAGCTTGAACCCCAAGCCACCACTTGCTAGCTTCCCTGGACCTTCAGTCTTCTCATCTGTAAATGAGGATACTAACAGCATTTACCTCAGAGCATTCTTGGGACTATTAAGGGAAGTAGAGAATATAAACCACCTAGCCTGGGGCACACAGTCGGTGTTTAAATAACCTCCCTTCAACAGGTGCCACAATGATGCACTCTTGCACAACTAGGGAGGGGCGGCCCCATTCATAACACAGTCTGTGCGTACGGCATACCCTGCAGTCATGCACCGCATTGTCCAAGACCGCCAGCCCCCAAGACTTGTGTCCATCAGCAGTGCCAGAACTCGGAACAACAGACATCAATTCAAGAAAATGGATGGGCCTGATACCATTCAATCCCAATAACAATTATGAGACCAGTGACAATGAGCTCTGAAAACCAAGGCAACTTCATCCCAGCCAGAAAGGCTCTACTATGCTCCTACTGGGGTAAAAACCAATCTCTGGACCTCGATCAACCTCAAGTCGTCTGTAGATGAACTCCATCAACCAAAGACCTGGTGAGTGTGAAGCAAGTGTGCAACTAAGGTCCACGTCCTCTCTGCTTGACAGGTGCACCAAATGCTCAAGGGCAGGCCATTTCTATAAAGCTGTTAAGTCCTGTCACATGGGACCCAGGAGACTGAGTCCAAGATTTAGGGTGACTTTAGCACCCTGGTTACCAAGGAGTGATGCCACTGCTCCTGATTGAATTTCTCCAGACAGGAAGGGGCCATCTGATTGTTTCTTATATCCCTAAGTCCTAGCACAGTACATGATATAACCCATCAGCTGTAAATGGTTGCTTAATAAATGACCCAACATGGACATGGCCTTGTCCCTCTCACCTGGCCTCCAAGTCTTTGCATATACTCTGCCTGCTGCCTAAAATTGCCTTTCTTAACCCTATTTACTTAGCTAATTTTTCTCAATCCTCAGGTCTCACTTAAATGTCATCTCCTCAGGTACTGAGGAGATAAAAGTTCCCTTGCAATATGTACCCTCTCATCACTTCCCTTATTTCCACTTCATGACATTCATCAGACTTCACTGTAATTCTTTGCTTCATTTTTGCCTTCCCTGCTACTCTGTAAGCTCTAGGAGAGCCCAAACCATATCCGTCTTTCCTGATACTGATTCCCAGGGCCTGGAATAGAAGGAGTACACAGTATGTTAGAAAGGCTAAACATGAAGGAATGAACGAATGAATGAGAGAGCTCCGGTCCAAAATGACTCTCGGGTAACTAGGTATTCAAAACTGTCTGCTCAGCCCTAAGTGGTCAACAGTTACTTTTTGACTAGAATCTTCACAGAGCCTATAAATACCCATGCATGGAAGATGGCAGCAGACTGGATGAACAACGGAACAAAGAACAGTCTGTGTGATAGGAAGTAAGGAGAGATAAAGTAGGGGTTTTGAAGCAGAAACCCCACCTCTGAGTGCCTTGAATGCCATATAAAGGAATATGCTGAAGAGCCTGCAGGACGGCCTCTATCTGACCTGGGTTCACTAAGGTGGCATGCAGCACGTACCTCCCGCTAGAGCCATCCGCTAGGCTCCCTTCGCTGCTCACACTGGCAGGTCTTCCTTCTCCCTGTCCCTTCAGGTTCATCCCCATTTCTCCAAGTCATATGGGATCAATCAATAACACAAGTGGCCCCAAGGATAGCCCACCCCAATTATCCTAGCCCAATATTTACTAAATAAAGTTACAAAGAGGGAAGCTGTCATTTAGAAAGGACAAGATCAGAAGGCCTGGATTCAAGCTGTTAGCTGTGTGACAGTAGGTTACTTAGTAAATCTTTCTGAGTTTTAGCAATCTCTGTAAAATGAGGATAATACCCATCGCACAAGGTTGTAGGGAAGATAGAGATAACACATGTAAAGGGTCTAGTACAGTGCCTTTCATATAGTGAGGGTCCAACACAGGTTTATCAAAAAATAACAAAAATCCCAACCAGGGCAGAAGGGTATTATTTCCTCCTAAATGCTAAGCACTTTCACTCCATCTGATACAGCAAAGACCCAAGAGGCCAGAGACTACTCATGTAGACTTGAGCCTGCATCGCCTCCTAAAAGGGGATGGGCAGATTGCCCTGTTTCCATTCTCTGTCTAGCTGTCTGAGCACTGAGGAAATTACCAGCAGGCAGGCTGCTGGGAGTGGGGAGGTGGGGGACGAGCTGAGGCTCTCTCCGAACTTCAGATCTATTCATAGCCTGGTCACATGTCCACAGAGGCCCAAGACTGTTGTCTGTAAACTTGGTAACCTATGGCCCCAAGCACACAATTTAGGACTAGGGTGTGTTTCAGACCAAACACTACAGACTGAGATCCACTCTAAATAATGAAATGTGGGAACAAACCAAAGCAACCAGAGGTGAGGTGTTAACTCTTGACAAGATGCAGGAAAGGAAACCACAGAATAAATCCCTCCCCCTCCCCAACCCTGCTAGCTTTATGTTACAGTGGGTCTCAGATGGAGCTCAGCCTTTGCAGAGATTTCCATTTGCCCTTGTTAGCATCTTCAGATACTCACTCTACCCCTGACCGACTGTGTCACCTTGCACAAGTCACAGCTCTCCAGGCTTGTGTCTACGCCTGAAACTCAAGAAGGCTAGGCCAGTTGATCCCTACATCTTGATTAGGATGCTCACAGCACTTTATCCCCAAGCCCCAGCCCTGATTTATGAGAACCCGAAGTCTAAAACACTGTGCTCTAGAGATGGCAAGAGAAGGATCTCAGGGGTACTGCCCTCACCACCAGCCTCAGCCACTGCACCAGGAAGAGAGGCAAGAACGGAAGCAGCTGGGCAGAAACCATCCCAACTTCTCAAAGTCCTCGCACCTCCAGCCTCTGAAGGTCATCATGTCAGAGCACCCAGGAAGGAGCTCAGGAAACATAAGCAAATGACCTCTCGGCATCAGAATGTGGGTGCTAATCGCCAATTCCCTGAAGCAGAGGTCTGCCTGCTTTAAAACAAAAGAGGAAAAGAGGGAATAAAGGGCCTGTATTTCCTATCTTTCCCAATCTGAGACAGCAACAGAGGACAAGCAAAACAGGATATCTGAATAAAACCTACCAGCGGTCATAAGTTATTAGGTGGCAAATCTGAGGTTCAAATACAGTTCAGTGTGTGTGTGTGTGTGTGTGTGTGTGTGTGTGTGTGTGTCTGTGGTTGTATGGTCTTTTCTTTATTCCACCAACACGCCTCATGAGGAAGATTCAAGAAGTGCTGGCTTCCAGAATGCCAAGAAAGCTGTGATACCAGGAAGGGATTCAAGTTCTTATGGGCACTTTGGGGCTCTGTGAGGTGCCCCTCTACACACACACACACACATACACACACACACACACATCACAATCACAATCACACAATCCCAGGGCTAACCTAAAAAATTCACAGAGCACAGATAAACCAAGTGAGTTTAAAAGACAGAATAGTTCTCAAGCCAGGATTACATGTGTATTGACATATCTAAAGAAAAAATGTATCCTTTTTAAAAAATTTTATTCATTTGTCAGAGAGAGGGAACACAAGCAGGGGGAGCGGCAGGCAGAGGGAGAAGCCAGCTGCCCACTGAGCAGGGAGCCCGATGCGGCGCTCGATCCCAGGACCCTGGGATCATGACCTGAGCTGGAGGCAGATGCTTAACAGACTGAGCCACCCAGGTGTCCCGAAAAAATGTATCCTTTATCAAGGAGCTATAGAAGCTGAGAAAAAGCAAAGTCACAGACACAGACTGGCAGACACACAACTGGGTTCATTGGCAGAATGAGCCCATCGTTCATTTCCTTCCATAAAGGTTTACTGAGCACCTGCTATATGCCAAGTACAATTCTAGGCCCTGGGAATACAGTGATTCTAACACTCTCAAGGCAAGAGGGAGCCAACGAAGTTCAAACCTCCAAGTAGCTTTCCCATGATCTTGCCATCCCTACTGTGCGGTGACTGCATCAGGCTGCTGTGGCCCCCGGATCAGTCAGGGTTCCCGGTTGAAGGAACAACTTAGTTTGCAAGTTCAACAACCAAAACTGATTCTGGCTAGTCTACGCAAAAAACTAAGTTATTAAAAGATAAGCTCAGATTCACCTGGAAAAGTGGAAAACCAGATATGAATGCCAAGAACAACGCCTAAAATCAGGTGGCAGAACTAGTCTGTCATCACATCTCATGTTCCATTGCTCCCCTGCTCCACAGAGCACAGAGAAGCCAAGTGATGCTAACTGCCAATGCCCATACACTCCACTACCA
The DNA here is from genome assembly GCF_004348235.1 of Phoca vitulina. Classification (NCBI taxonomy): domain Eukaryota; kingdom Metazoa; phylum Chordata; class Mammalia; order Carnivora; family Phocidae; genus Phoca; species Phoca vitulina. The sequence goes on from NW_022589739.1 coordinate 12,033,453, forward strand.
CTAGCCTCCACTACCGCTAGCCTCCACTACCGCTAGCCTCCACAACATGGACACCTCCACTACTGCTAGCCTCTACTACTGCTAGCCTCCACTACTGCTAGCCTCCACAACATAGACACTAGCCTCCACTACCGCTAGCCTCCACTACTGCTAGCCTCCACTACCGCTAGCCTCCACAACATGGACACCTCCACTACTGCTAGCCTCCACAACAGACACCTCCACTACCGCTAGCCTCCACTACCGCTAGCCTCCACTACCGCTAGCCTCCACTACTGCTAGCCTCCACAACATGGACACCTCCACTACCGCTAGCCTCCACTACTGCTAGCCTCCACAACATGGACACCTCCACTACCGCTAGCCTCCACTACTGCTAGCCTCCACTACCGCTAGCCTCCACAACACAGCCACCGTGACACCACCACCTCTGCTGTCCCAGGAGCTCCACCCTGCTACAAACACCACCACCACTGCAGTCTGCTGTTTCACATCACCAGCTCTTCAGACTCAAAGTCCCCGGGGAGTGATCAGACCAAAAGAACCTATGGCAAGTACGGAAAGTGAATGTCTAGCATTTTAAGTGAAGAAATTCTTAAAAGGGTAATAAACATTACCCTTGCATTCATCTAACTAATGTCATAATTCAAATTCCATGTTCACCATAACCATTCTGATTAGGATTTGGTGTTCAGTGCCACCCAAAGGGAGAAAAGGCACTGGTCCTACCGAAACACGCATTCCAGTAGATGTGATAGTTCCATTTCTTGAGGTAAAATTAAAAATTGGCATTCTTGTTTTATAGATCAGCCTCATAAATTTGGTTAAGAAAGTCTGCTTAGACTGAGGGTTGCTGGAGTGGAGGGGGGTGGGAGGGATGGGGTGGCTGGGTGATGGACATTGGGGAGGGTATGTGCTATGGTGAGCGCTGTGAATTGTGTAAGACTGATGAATCACAGATCTGTACCTCTGAAACAAGTAATACATTTTAATAATTTAAAAAAGAGTAATTGAATAGACACTATTTACATTAAAAAAAAAGAAAGTCTGCTTAGAGAAATAAATATTCTCAGGATACTGACAAAACCTGAACCTTCAAAAAGTGAAACACTAACAAACATTCCATTGAGCATTTCACATGTGCCAGATACTATTCTAAGTACTTTATATAGAATAACTGATTTTTCATAACAACCTTACAAACTGGATCCTATTCTCCCCATTTAACATCAGAGGAAACTGAGACAGAGAGAGATTAAAGTAAAATTGTCTAAGAATACTCAGCTAATAAAAGAAAAAGTGCAGAATTTGAACCCAAGCAGTGTGACTCCATACGTAAACTTTTGTCAGTTCCACAAAGTAAATCCCCAACTAATGAGGCCTGCTAGCTGGTGGTTCTGCTCACTGCAGTATTTCTGGTTGGGTACAGACTGGCAAGAAGACACGGTCCTATATCCTCCATTCTAAGGTTAAATTCTTGATTTAATTAGCTGCAGACACAAAATCTTATTGGAACAGAGCTGCCCACACACGATAAGAACAGATGAAGCATCTAAGTGAGGCTTTTGCTCAGCTTCCAGATTCTGTAACTACAGTTGCTGGCCACACTATCCACACAAGGTCATCTTTACTGGACTTAGTGTTGTATCACGCTACAAACTTGTATTTAAATTCAGAAATCATGTCTACATTCAGAAAGAATTTACACAAACAATATATATTAAGACAGTCATCTCCTGGGGCGCCTGGGTGGCTCAGTTGGTTAAGCGACTGCCTTCGGCTCAGGTCATGATCCTGGAGTCCCGGGATCGAGTCCCGCATCGGGCTCCCTGCTCGGCAGGGAGTCTGCTTCTCCCTCTCCCGCTCCCCCCTCTTGTGCTCTCTCTCTCTCTCAAATAAATAAATAAAATCTTTAAAAAAAAAAAAAAAAAAAAAAGACAGTCATCTCCAAAATGGGTTGCACAAGGGACGCCTGGGTGGCTCAGTTGGTTAAGCCTCTGCCTTCGGCTCAGGTCATGATCCCAGGGTCCTGGGATCAAGTCCCACATCGGGCTCCCTGCTCAGCGGGGAGCCTGCCTCTCCCTCTCCCAGTCCCCCTGCTTGCGTTCCCTTTCTCACTGTATCTCTCTCTGTCAAATAAATAAATAAAATCTTTAAAAAAAAAAAAAATTGGGTTTCACAAGACTTTCCAATGAGGGGCGCCTGGGTGGCTTAGTTGGTTAAGCGTCTGCCTTCGGCTCAGGTCATGATCCCAGGGTCCTGGGATCCAGCCCTGCGGCGGGCTCCCTGCTCCTCGGGAAGCCTGCTTCTCCCTCTCCCTCTGCCTGCCACTCCCCCTGCTTGTGCTCTCTCTGTCAAATAAATAAATAAAATCTTAAAAAAAAAAAAAAAAAGACTTTCCAATGAAAGCACAGAAAGAAAAGTGAAAACTCTTATTTCATATTTGTTTTTAATCTTAAAATATAAGAATTATGCTTTACTAATATTAACTGTACAGACTAAGGATGATCCCCTCTCTGAGTCTGGTATATGTTTCCATATCACTTACCACATACAAGATGTCCTGAGGATACACGGGGAACTCCACAGTGTCTGAGGGAGAACATCAGTGTTTGAAGTCACTCATTTGCTTTTAGGATACTAGGACATACCGCAGTTAATACATAGCTGATTAAATGACCTTATGTATCATGGTTTTTATTTTTTTACCAACCAAACCAACCCTCACCACATAGATAAATGATTTTAAGGGATTCTTGCAAATAAGTAAACAAAAATCAAAAAACAATCCTCATGGGTTGAAGATAATATTAAAATTACAAACAAAAATAAACAATAGGAATGTAACAAAGCTGACCCTTCTATTCCCAGTATAACTTTTTAGAAGCTACATTAAAGGTAAAAACAATCTAATTGCTTCAAACAATAAGTTGGCCAAAAAAATTTTAAATTATCAAGAGACTACTTAAAATATGGATTTACATTTATTATTAACAATGAGTTGCATCCTTAGTGTACACTGTGCCTTGGCATATTAAATCAGAGTCAGCAAATATTTTCTGTGAAGGGCCAGACAGTAAGTATTTTAGGCTCACAGGCCATACATTTTTTTTTAAGTTTTATTTATTTGTTTTCGAGAGAAAGTGCATGTGGGTGCACACTTCAGGGGAGGGGCAGAGGGAAAGAATCTCAAGCAGACTCCCAGCTGAGTGCCAAGCCAGACTCGGGGCTCTATCTCATGACCCCGAGATCATGACCTGAGCTGAAATCAAGAGTCCCACGCTTAGGGGGCACCTGGGTGGCTCAATTAAATGTCTGCCTTCCGCTCAGGTCATGATCTCAGGGTCCTGGGATTGAGCCCCACATCGAGCCCCACATCGGGCTCCCCGCTCAGCGGAGTGTCTGCTTCTCCCTCTGCTTCTGATGCTCCCCTTGCTTGTGCTCTCTCTTTCTCTCTCTCTCTCTCTCTCTGGCTCTCTCTCAGTAAATAAATAAAGTCTTTAAAAAAAAAAAAGACTCCCAGGCCTAACCAACTGAGCCATCTAGGCGCCCCAGGCCATATGTTTTCTATCGTAACTAAATCACGTTGCCATTAGAGTATAAAAGTAGCCATAGGTTATATGTAAACAAATGAGTATGGCTGTGTTTCAATAAAACTTTATTTATAGAAGTAGGCATAGCTTGCTGACCCTTGTATTAAATAACGAAATAAAGCTATCATGATTAAAAACATATCTAAAAATTAAATCTACAGATAAACCTCTCTATACATTTTCTGTGATTTTTAAAGTCCAGAGATACCCAATCTAGTTAAGAAGTCTCTTTATAGGTTTCCCACTTAATAGTGAAAAACAAAAGGCACATATCATTGTGAAACACTGTTTCCTTCTTGCTGCAGTAAAAAATGAGATTAAATAGTACAAGAAAAGCAATATTTTTCTATTTTTCAAACTGTATTCATTTGTTAGCAAGTGCTGTTTGAACAACATATATAAAATATTTCCGGGGCGCCTGGGTGGCTCAGTCGGTTAAGTGCCCGCCTTCGGCTCAGGTCATGATCTCAGGGTCCTGGGATGGAGCCCTACATCAGCCTCCCTGCTTAGCAGGGAGTCTGCCTCTCCCTCTGCTTCTGAGGTTCCCCCAGCTTGTGCTCTCTCTTTCTCTCTCTCTCTCTCTGGCTCTCTCTCTGAAATAAATAAATAAAATCTTTTAAAAAATAAAATGTTTCCTAAGATTTAAAAAAATATTACATATTATGGAGCATAGGAGATCTGCTATACAGTAGGATTGAAGTTTTCTTTCATGTGCCAGTTAAAGGATTTGAGACATTCTGTTAAACACTGAAATATAAAAGGAACTGCCTTTTAAGGGCCACTAAAGGGAAAATGTACAGGAGAAAAAATATCCTCTACTGTATAAGACTTCTTTATTAAAATAAAGTTTTGGGGCACCTGGGTGGCTCAGCTGGTTGAGCATCTGCCTTCAGGTCGTGATCTTGGGGTCCTGGGATCGAGCCACTGCTTTGGGCTCCCCTCTCAACGGGGAGTCTACTTCTCCCTCTACCCTCCCCCCTGCTCCTGCACTCTCTCTCTCTTTCTGTCTCAAATAAATAAAATCTTTTTAAAATAAATAAATAAAAATAAAATAAAGTTTTATTTTAAATAATAAATGAGGGGTGCCTGGATGGCTCAGTCGGCTAAGCATCTGCCTTCGGCTTGGGTCACGAGTCCCACATCGGCCTCCCTGCTCAGCGGGGAGCCCACTTCTCCCTCTCCCTGCCACTCCCCCTGCTTGTGCTATCTCTCTCTGTCAAATAAATAAATAAGATCTTTAAAAATAATAATAAATAAATAATGAAAAATAAGGTTTTATGAAAACAACTTAAGTATACCCACTGATAAAGCAGCTGATTTAACTGGAAATTTAAAAGGATTCTGGGTGGAGGTAAAGACACAGCACTACACATGGAATTCTTTCCTCAGTCATTCTTTTTTTTTTTTTTTTTAAGTTAATGGTCTTTTTTTATTGGAATAAAAAAAAAAGACTAGCATTTACAACTTGAAATGGACGTAAATTGTAATTTCTTGATCAGCAATGTTGATGCTTGTGCTGAAGTCCACAGCCACAACCTACTCTGCTGGCTCCAAGTCATGGTTCAGGAGGTTTTAAAAACAGAGAGTCCCAAGATGCTCCCTTGGTAAAGGTTTCTTATTTGTTTAAAAAAAAAAGTTTGTGTGAATGGTGACAGCTTGACACCCATTTCGCTCTAGGACAACACGGGACAATGCTAAACCAACACACACGGCATGCCACCGGGATGAGTGTCATGCTCATTCATTGGGTGGGGGTGCCCAGAAGTACGAGAGGGTCGTCCGGCTAAGTGGGGCTGCGTCTAGACTGTTTATCCTTCACCCATTTTTCTGCACAGCATCCTGAGGTAAACCAATTTTAAATGTTTTATTTTCAGTAAACCAGCTATGACAATTTATACTAACAAGTTGAACTAGAACCCATTTGAAGAAGGTTTAAATTTGTTTTTTTCATTTTTTGTTTTTAATACAAATGCCTGACTGTGCTCAATTGTCAAGCTGCATGCATGAAAAACTGGCCAGCCCAAACAGTGTATTAATCATGAGCAAACGGAACTGCAAGGAGTCCATTAGGGGCTTCCTTATCATTAAGGTAGTACAAGTATTTATATCGTAAAACTGATGTGTAGCTTGATCTTTAGGGGACAGGACCACCAACCAATACATGCAGATTTTGTGTGTGTGGCAGAAGGTACTTTTGACATTCAGTTTTGCTATATAGAAACAGAATGAGTAAATGAACTTTTTTTTTTTTTTTTGCAAGAGGTAAGTAAAAGATTCAATTTGATTCTTCTAGAAGGGGGGAAAGGAGTTGAAACTGGGCCTTCATTTTGCAGTCATCATCTGTACAAATTCTTCATAGTTGACTTGCCCAGCTCTATCAATATCTGCTTCTCTGATCATTTCATCTACTTCTTCATCTGTTAGTTTTTCTCCTAAGTTGGTCATGACATGACGTAGCTCCGCTGCACTGACGTAACCGTTGCCATCCTTGTCAAAGACTTGGAATGCCTCGCGAATTTCTTCTTCACGGTCTGTATCTTTCATTTTTCTAGCCATCATAGTCAAAAATTCTGGGAAGTCAATGGTGCCATTACCGTGGGCATCCACCATGTTGTTCATATCCTACCGTTCAGCTTCTGTTGGGTTCCGACCCAGTGACCTCATGACAGTTCCAAGTTCCTTTGCTGTGATGGTGCCATTTGTCAAATAGGGAGAAAGCTTCCTTGAACTCAGCAATGTGTTCTTCAGTCAGCTGATCAGCCCTGGTGCAAGCGAAGGGAAGAAGAGCAGAGGGAGGGAGGGTGGCTGCACCAGCACAGGGGCTGTGAGGGCGGGGGCACCTCGGGGCTGCTGCTAAGGCACGATGTGCGCTCAGCGCTGTGCCGCGGCCGCTGCCCGACTGCGAGTAACCAAGCCGCGCCTGCGAGGCTCCCAGCACCACTGCCCTCCTGAGTCATTCTGAAGCAAGCTACTATGGCAAAGAAATTGAACATGCAAGTGTCGAATGCTAAACGACTTCACTGACATGGTTTATTTTATAAAAAATACGACTTTTATATGATCTCAGGGTTGTGAGATCAAGGGGCTCCGCACTGGGAGTGGAGCCTACTTAAGTTTCTCTCCCTCTCCCTCTGCCCCTCCCCACCTCTCTAAAAATAATAATAATAATAACAATAAGACTTTAAAAATTTAGTAGTACCATTTACTATTGTGTCAAAAATACGTTAAATCCCGGGGCAGGGGGGAGGGGTATGGAAGATATATAGAACCTCCAGAAGGAAACTTACAGACTATTACAGAAAAAATAATTTTAAAGATCTAACTAAGTGGAAGGACATATCATGTTCATGAATTGGGAGACTACATCTAGTTAAGATGTCCGTCCTCCCAAATTAATACATAGATTCAGTGCAAACCCAGTCAGATTTCCAATAGGTTTTTTTCTTAGCAGAAATTGATAAACTGATTCTAAAATTCACATAGCAATACAAAGGACCAAGAACAGACAAGGCAGTCCTGAAAAACAACAAGCTGATAGACTTACACTACCAAATATCAAGACCTATTATAATAATAATTAAGACAGTGTGGAATTGGTGCAAAGATACAAAATGATCAATGGAATACAACAGAGAATGCGAAACAGACCCATACCTAACGGTCACTTGGCTTATAACAAAGGTGACACTACAGTATAGAAGGGAAAGAATAATCCTTTCAATAAATGGTATTAGATCAACTGGATATCCATAGAGGGGTGAGGGGCAGGGGGATGTATCTTCACTACCTCACAACATACCCAAAAAATGTAATTTCATATCACTGCAGACCTATGTGAAAGTAATGAAAGAATAAAGCTTATTAAGTGAGAAAATAGGAGAATTGCTTCCTGATCTTGGAGTAAGCAAAGTTTTCTTTTTTTTTTTTTTATTTATTTGAGAGAGAATGAGAGAGAGAGCATGAGAGGGGGGAGGGTCAGAGAGAGAAGCAGACTCCCTGCTGAGCAGGGAGCTCGATGTGGGACTCGATCCCGGGACTCCAGGATCATGACCTGAGCCGAAGGCAGTTGCTTAACCAACTAAGCCACCCAGGCACCCGGCAAAGTTTTCTTTAAAAGAACACAAAAAGGGCTAAACATAAAGGAAAAAGTTGATAAACTGAGAAAAGATATTCAAAATACATAGAACTTATATGTTCCAGAATACATAAAGAACTCCAACAAACAAATAAAATGACAAGCAACACAATAAAAAAATGGGCAGAAAACCTGAACACTTCACAAAATAATAAATCCGAACAGTGTATATGCATATGTGCAGATATAGTTATAGATATGATAAATGTGTATATATATCATATAGACACATATGCACTGTCTGGACTTATATATCATATATATTTGTCATATGTATATATTATTCATGTATTTATGAATAAAAAGATGCTCTACTTCATTAGTCATTGGGGAAACACAAATTAAAACCACAATGCAGTAATACTACACACTAACCAAAAGGGCTAGAATGAAAAAAATAGGCAAATACTAGGTGTTGAAAAGAATGTCCAACAACCGGAACTCTCGTATACAGCTTGTGGGGCTGTGTATCGGTACCTATTGCTGCATAACAAAACTAAGTTGTTTAAAACAATAAACATTCATTATCACAGTTTCTGAGAGTCAGGGATCAGCGAGTGCCTTAACAGGTGGTTCTGGCTCTGGTCTCTCATACAGGTTTATAAAGGGCTATTGTCACTGAAGACTGCGGGGGCTGGAGGATCTGCTTCCAAGATGGCTCACTCACACTCCTAGCCAATCAGTGCTGGGTGTTAAGAAGGAAGCCTCAGTTCTTCTCTATATGGGCTTTTCCACAGGCTGTTTGAGTATTCACAATATATTGGTGGGCTTCCCCCAGAGTAAGTGATCCAAGAGACAGAGAGAAAAACTCTGAGGACCTAGTCTCTGAAGTCATACACCATCACTTTAATTTTATTCTATTTGTTAGATTCAAGTTACCAGGGTCCAGCTTAGTCAAGAGGAGGGGAATTGGGCTCTACCTCTTGATGGGATGAGTATCAAACAATTTGTGGACCTATGTTAAAAACAAATACATCCACTTTGGCAAAGAGTGTGACAGAACCCACTGTGGAGCATATATCTTAACCAAGGCCTCCAAGTGCTAACCTCCTCTTGCTCATTCTGATTATAGCGTGACGTGGTCACCGTAAGAGATCAAAGTGATGTTCGAAATGGCCAGATGGTCCAGGTCTCTTCTGACTAGATTATGACAAGGCGTACAGGAGTGGAAGTGTTTACAAACCCTGGGCAAAACCAGAAAGGTATACTGATATCTGTTCCACTGGACTGTCTGAGATAGAAAAGAATGCACTCACCAAATCAGCGTCCACATATTAACGTGCTCTAGCAAAGACACCACACACACCCCAGCAGTCATAATAAGGGCTATTCAGCTGAACTGCTGAAGTCTCCATTCTCCAGGATCCACCCAGTTTTGTAGGAAGGCAGGCCAATGAATTAAATGTCAGTATAATAGGGACCCACCATCCTTGCATCCTTAAGATACTTAAGGGTAGCACTAATCTCCACCATCCCTCACAGAATGTGATACTGTTTTGACTCACTACGCTGGCCGGGAGCAGGCAGCAGTTTCAAAGCCTTCTACTTGGCCTTCCCCACTATGACGGCTCTTATTTGACCAGTCAAGGATCTGATGTGGGTGCTACTCCAGCTGTTAGGTATGTCCATCCCAAGCATACATTTGAGGATAGAAGAAATGACTACCTGGTAGATCTGTGGGAGAATTCTACTTCTAAAAAGTATCATAAGAAAGTAATAAGATAAATATATACTAGCATTATACTAAGTGAAAGAAGCCAGACATGATTCCATTTATATGAAATGTCCAGAATAGGCAAATCCACAGAGACAGAAAGTAGGTTGTCAAGGGCTAGACAATAGGGAGTGACTGCTTAATGGGTAATGGGGTTTCTTTTTGGGATGATGAAATATTCTGGAATTAGATAGTGGTGATGGCTGCACAACATTGTTAGGAGAAAAAAAACCACTGAACTGTACACTTTAAAGTGGCAAATTTTATATTCAGTGTATTTTATCTCAAAAAAAAAGAAAAAAAACAATACTGAGTGGCTGCTGGCTGTGTGATGAGCTGGCTGATGTATGAGGGCAGTTGTACCCTCACTCAACTGACAAAGCAGAATCCAGCTCACAGCTCTACATGCATACTGAGCATACTGAGCCCTTGCAAAATGCTGAGGATACAAATATATTTCACCACTCACATTAACCAATACATTATAAAGTGACTGCTTCCTGTCCACTGACTCCCTATTTAAATTCGAAAGGCTCGGGGCTTCTTCAATAAAAGCAGTTTGGTGTCAGGGTGCAAGGTCCTTGGCATCTTCAACCCCAGGCAGTAGTAACTGGCTCTGCTCCTTACCCCATTCTCCCTGATTGGAGGGAAAATACAATCTCTTCTACAGAAGGCCAGAAAGATAGGAAGAAAGGATTCAAGGACTATCACACTTCAAACAGATATTTATTGGATAAACTGTCTAGAAGTTTTCAAATTCTGCTCTGCACACCTCCCCTCACACCCAAGTTCCTTGGCAATATCTACTTCTTCAAGCAGAGCAGCTCTAGTTGATTGAGTTTTAAGTACTAGAAACAGACTTCTTTTTTTTGTAGTGAATGTCTGTGAATTTTGTGACTTAACTATTGCCCCACCTCCCAAACCGTTCTTCACATAAATGCATCCTGATTTTCCCTTAAGGGACCACTCTTACCTGCTCTTGGCCCACATGGATCCAGGGGAGCAGACCCTGAGCCCCGGGTTCCATGAGTAGAAAGAATGTAACTCTGTTGGCCAATGAACGTCCAGCATTCCTCTGTGATTACTTTAGGGTGGACACATGACCCAAGCCAAAATCATAGCCGGAACTGCCAGCACCATCGGGAAAGAGGTATTATCTTTCAACAGTGGTTGCTTAGCTAGTAGAATGCACACCCAAAGCTGATATCGATCTCCGCCGCGGCATGGGTGGAGCCTGCCTAAGAATGACACCAAAACAAAGAAAAGCAGAGCCAAAGGAAGAGAGATTAGGTCCAAATGACATCATTCAAGTCCCTTGCTGTTTTGGATCCTGCTGTTCCTAAAGACAAATAGACTTCTAGCCTTTTAGTTACTTCAGTCAGCAAGTCCCTCTCTTGCTTAAGTCAGTCTGAGTTGTATCTCTGTCACTCACAAAAAGACAGAGTCACAACAAATGTAAAATTATTTGAAAAAAGCTGAAAAACACGCATCTGGCCAATAAGCCTCAAACCTTTGCTGTAAATCATAGGCAGGGGGAGAATCTTAAAAAACAAACAAACAAACAAACCCACAACAACTCCTGGAAGAATTAGTCTCTTCTTGACTCCCCATTAAATTCCTAAATGTGCACAGCATTTTACAGTGTCCAAATCATTTTCCCACTGATAATCTCAGCTGATCTTCAAAAATAAAACAACCCGATGAAGTCAACATTCACACTGTGTATCTGAAGACACTGAAATTCAGAGAGAAGTGACTAACCAGAAGTCATCCTATTTGAAATCAAGGCTCCTGTCTCCAAATTGTGTCTTTTTGCAACTCATTACTGCTTTACACAGTTCTCAAATACACAGGGCTAGGAACGTGACTGGGCTCAGTACAGACCTGAGACCTGGCAGCATTGCTCTCCTGACCCCCGGCAGCTTGGCCTTGTTTAACTCAGTCCTTGCTCTCCTCCCTTTCTGCATGGTCTGAGATACCGATAAGCCCATGGTACAGCATCCCACTACACATACGTGAGGGTGTGTCCCTCTACTGACCGGCAGCCCTAAAACGTCAGCGGCCTTCCTCTCAAAGTAGCCCGGCACCTATTAAATGCACGTCAGCAGACCGCATCGGAGGAGGAAGCAAAGGCTCGAAGATGCACCTCGGGTGAAAAGTGACACTTCAGACAACGGCAGCTAACACAATTTATCTACTGGGATCTGAAAACCTAAAAATCATTACTGACTGGGAAAATCCCAACAGCATACATTCAAGGATGTAAAAGTATGTTATACTCACATCTTTCTTTTTCTCTTTCTAGAGAGAGAGAGAGAGAGCACGAGTGGGGAGGGGCAGAAGGAGAGGGAGAATCTTAAGCAGACTCCACGCCCAGCATGAGCTGACCCCAAGATCATGACCTGAGCCAAAATCAAGAGTTAGACGCTTAACTGAGTGAGCCACCCAGGTGCCCCTAAACTCACATCTTATACAAATATTAACTCAAAATGAATCAACAACCTAAATATAAGAGCTAAAACCATAAAACTCTTAGAAGAAAACACAGGGGCAATCTTCATTACCTTAGATTCTTAGATATGACACCAAAAGCATAAGCAGCAACAACATCAAAATAGATACATGGGACTCCATAAAAATTAAAAATGAGGGTGCCTGGGTGGCTCAGTCGTTAAGCGTCTGCCTTCGGCTCAGGTCATGATCCCAGGGTCCTGGGATTGAGCCCCGCATCGGGCTCCCTGCTCCGCGGGAAGCCTGCTTCTCCCGCTCCCACTCCCCCTGCTTGTGTTCCCTCTCTAGCTGTGTCTCTGTCAAATAAATAAATAAAATCTTAAAAAAAAAAAAAGTGAAAAGTCAATCTACAGAATGGGAAGGAATATTTGCAAATCATATAACTGATAAGGGTCTAGTGTTCAGAATATATAAAGAATCCTAACAACTCAACAACAAAAGGACAACCTAATTTTAAATGGACAAAGGACTTGAACAGACATTTCCCCAAAGATGCAAATGGCCAATAAATACATGAAAAAATGCTCAACATCATTCATCATTAGGGAAATGCAAATCAAAATCACAATGAGGGGTGACTGGCTGGCTCAGTCGGTAGAGCATGCAACTCTTGATCTTGGGGTACTGAGTTCAAGCCCCACGTTGGGGAGTAGATTGTACTTAAAAATTTTTTTTAATCCTTTAAAAAAACACACACACGGTGAGACACCACGAACCACTCACTAGAATAGCTGTAATTAAAATAGACAAAATGAAAAATAACTAGTATTGACAAAGGTAAGGCAAAATGGAACCCTTAGACACTTCTGGTAGGAATGTAAAATAGTGCGGCTGCTGTGGAAAACAGTTTGAGTGGTTCCTAAAATAGTTAAATATAGAATTATACTTTAATCACAATTCTACTCCTAGGTCCTGTATGTAGCCAAAAGAATTAAAAACTGGTACTCAGGGGCCCCTGGCTGGCTCAGCCGGTAGAGCACGTGACTCTTGATCTCAGGGTCATGAGTTTGAGCCCCACACTGGGCATGGAGACTACTTAAAAAAAAAACAAAAAACTGGTACTCAAACAAGTACATGTACATGCATGTCTATCGCCGCACTACTCCTGAGAACCAAAAGGTGGAAACAGCCCACGGGTCTAGTGTCTATCACCAGATGAATGGATAAACAATTGTGGGGTGTGTGGGGGTGTGTTCTATCATATGATATACTACCAGCCATAAAAGGCATGAAGTTTTCTAACACATACTACAACACAGATGAGCCTTATGAACATTATGCTAAGTGAAATAAGCCACACACAAAAGGAAAAATGTTGTATGATCCTATATAAAACACAGGAAATGTGAAATATCTAGAATAAGCGAACTCATAGAGACAGAAAATAGATGAAAATTTAACAGGAGCTGAGGGGAAGTTATTGCTTAATGGGTACAGAGTTTCTTTGGAGATGATGAAAAAGTTTTGGAAACAGAGAATGGTGATGTTTGTATAACACGGTGAATGTAATTACTGCCACAGAATTATATACTTTAAAATGGTTAAAATAGCAAATTTTATGTTATATATTTTGCACAATAAAAACACTTTTAAAGAAAATGGTGTGCTGACAAATGCTACAATGTGGACAAACCTCCAAAATATTATGCTAAGTTAAAGAAGTTAGACACAGGGCGCCTGGGAGGCTCAGTCGGTTAGGTGTCTGCCTTCAGCTCAGGTCATGATCCCGGGGTCCTGGGATCGAGCCCCGCATCGGGCTCCCTGCTCAGCGGGAGCCTGCTTCTCCCTCTGCCCCTCCCCCCGCTCGTGCTCGTGTTCTCTCTCTCTTTCTCTCAAAAATAAATAGAATCTTAAAAAAATAAAGAAAGAAAGAAGTTAGACACAAAAGGTTACATATTCTATGATTCCATTTATATGAAATACCCAGAATAATTAAATCCACAGAGAGAGTGTAGATTGATGGCTGCCAGCGGGAAGGGGAAATGAGAAGAAACTGCTTAATAGGTAAGGTGCTCTACTCTGGAGTAGTGGAAATGTTCTGGAACTGAATAGAGGTAGTGGTGGCATAAAACTGTGAATGTACTGAATGCCACTGAACTGTTCAATTTACAATGGTTAATTTTATAATGGTACAACCTTCACCTCAATACACTTTTTTAAGTACATGAGAGAATTCAAGGGAATTCAGGGTGGCTCAGCAGTTAAGCGTCTGCCTTCGGCTCAGGTCATGATCCCAGGACACTGGGATCGAGCCCCATGTCCAGCTCCCCACTCAGTGGGGAGTCTGCTTCTCCCTCTGCCGCTGGTCCTGCTTGTGCTCTCTTGCAGTCTCTCTCTCTCTCAAATAAATAAAATCTTTTTAAAAATTAAAAAAAAAAAAAAGAATTCAGGGACTCGTCGGAGCAACAGGAATTAGGGCTAAGAGACAAGGCAAGGCAAGAACCGTGAGGAGCGCAGTAACTAGGCTGAGACACCCAGGAGCAGCAGGAAGAAGCAACTTGAGGCTGCAGTAACCCAACGCCTCCCTGCATCAGGGAGGGGGCAGCTAAAGCGGCTGTAACTAAGAGACCCCCATTCACAGTAGATTAACTCAAAGGGAAGTTTATTTCTCTCTCATATAATAGTTGAGCAGGGAGCAGTCTGAGGCAGAGAGTGGAACTTTGCCATCCTCACTCAATGTGACACTTCCATCTCCGGGACCAAAAAGTGCTGTAGCTCTCATCATCCCCCAGCTGGCAGGAAGGAAAAAGGACAAGAGAGACACTCAGCCACTCTTTTCAAGCACGTGACCCCAAAAGTGGCAGATACGCCATTTCCACTTAGACTCCACTAGTTCGAACTTGGGCATCTGGCCACACTTAGTTGCAAAAGAATTACAAAAAGTTGATATATGCCCGGCTAAAACTCAAGTGCTCTATCATTAAAAAAAGAATGAGAGAGTCAATATTGGCAAAGACAACTAACACTCTGCCATTTATACTCACTTCAGATATTCTTTATTTTTTTTACTATTTTTCTGATGAAAGAACTAATTTCTAAGCCCTGAGGTTTGTAGTTGCTGTTCCATGGAATCTGTGGGCCAGGGTGGAAAGAAAAGAAATGCAAGGCAGTTACGGGCTGATGCCTCCTGTTAACCTCACTACACGGACCAATACCAACATAGCCTATTATTAGCGTTTTGTGACTGGGTATGTATGGTGTAGAAATAAGAATTTCTCTAAAATAATCAGTGAGAGCCATCTCTGTGCAATACTGGGTGAGGGGTACAGGAAAAAAAGAAAGTGGGGCCCCTGTCTTTAAAAAACCTCCCAAGCTGTGTGACGATCACACACAAAGCAATCGCAATACAGTGAGATACCTAACAGAGAGTCATACCAAGTATAATGAAAGAATAACGCGAATGGGCTGCCTACCTGTGGGCAGGGAAATCGGAGAAGGCTTCCAGAAAAGTGGTGACCCTGGAGCTGGGTTCTGAAGGATGAGGAGCTACCAGACAAGGAAGGAAGACATTCAAGCAAAATGGAAAGCAGGAATGAAAACAAAGATATTTGCTGAGAAGGCAATAAACAAGAGCCAGGTCATGGATGTCATGAACACCAGAATCCCAAGCAGACTCCCCACTAAGCGCAGAGCCTGACGCAGGGGCTTGATCTCATGACCTAAGCCGAAACAGAGTCAGATGCTTAACCAACTGACCCACCCAGGCACCCCCAAAATTGACCATTTTATATATTTATTTTTAAAGCTTTTATTTATTTATTTGAGAGAGAGTGAGTGAGCACAAGCAGGGGAGCAGCAGAGGGAGAGGGAGAAGCAGACCCCCCACTGAGTAGGGAGCCCTACTCAGGACTCCATCCCAGAACCCTGGGATCATGACCTGAGCTGAACACAGACGCTTAACTGAGCCACCCAGGCGCCCCAAAAATTGACATTTTAAAGTGAACAATTTAGTGTCATTTAGCACATTAACAATGCTGTGCAACTATGGAGGTTCTTAGTTTTTTACCAAGTCCAGGAAAGCCTCTGTGATTTCCCTGTGACTCCACCCCCTCCCTCACATATCTCAGCTCAAACCCATAAGCCAGATCCTTGTGGTTTCCAGCAAACATCTGCCTGAAGTCCCTAAGCTGCCATAGTCTAGCCTTTCCTGACCTTAGCTCTCCTGGGAACACAGGGCACAGTGACCAGAAGCAAATTTGACCCTTATTTTACACTTTTCAAGGACTCTGCTTTGCCAAAAGAATAAAGTCTCAAATCCTTAACAGGACATACAAGGCTCTCTACAATCTGACATCTGCTGGTCTCCCTAGCCTCATCTTCTAAAGATTTTGCCCTAAAATTCTTTCCTCTCACTATGCTTCCTTTGCTACTTGCGCCTGCTCAAACATGCTATTCTCTTTCTCTCACCCTGAGAAGGGTATTTTCACCCCATACACTTTTCCCCCAGGCTTATCTTACCCTGGGGAAAGTTCTCATCCTATTTTCATTATTCCCATCGAACAGCTCTGATTCCAATCTCATTTCACTCGGGGGACCACTCTGATCCACACTTCACTATTCACTATTCTCTGGACATGTCACTGACCATGTCATACCCCAGGATGACTTTTTTCCACTTCCTCTTCTTCTACTTCCCTCATGTCACTGAGAATAGTCTTACCCTGAACACATCTGCTTCTGCTCCATCTGTCTGGGTCTCTCGTAAGTCCAGGGCTTCCTTCACCAGGTCCCTCACCCCAAACTTACTGGCACCTGGGTTTTAGAGCAGTCAAAATCACAGAGACAGAAAGTGGAAAGGTGGCTGCCAGGTGCTTGGGGGGGGCGGGGGGTGGTGCAGGAAAAGGAAGTGAGTGTTTAATGGGTATAAGTTTCCATTTTACAAGATGAAAAGCATCCTGGAGATGCATGGTGGTGATGGTTTCACAACATCATGAATGTATTTAATACCACTCAACTGTACAGTTAAAAAATGGTGAAAATGGTAGATTTTATGTTACATGTATTTTACCACAATAAAAAAAAAAATGGTGGGGGGTGGCTACAGGTACTGAGACTTAGGAGAGAGATATAGTATATTCCAGCTGCGGGGGGGAGGGGGGGGCAGGGGCAGTGTGCATCCTGATCTTATTCTCCCTCACCTTCTTTTCTGACAGTGACACACTTCTATTAGGATCGCATTTGAATTCAGCCTCATTTTACCCTAAAGATATTTCAGACTCTAGCCTCATCTTACTCTAGGAACAGCTCTGACCTAGGCCTTTCTAATCACATACCATAGAAAGTACCACTCCAGTACACCCTGAGGTGGCTGACACTCTGACCTTGGCTGACATTAAGCCTCAGGAAAGAAGAGCGATGTGAAGCAACTGGCCTGAGTAACTCTAAGGTTATCCCAAACTATGGGAAGAAGGTCTTTCCCGGGGAGTGGGGGAGAAAAATTTCCAAATCATCCCAAACCCAGAAGGGGTACACTTTCTGCGTGTACAAGCCAAAGGTGTGTCAAATGGCACACAGGAAGATTTCACCCAGAGGCCTCTTTCCAGGTACGTTTTAGGTTTCCAGCAGCAGCAGCATCACAAATATCAGTGTGTTCCCACGTGAGTCAATGAACAATGCGCAATTCAGGACGTTCAGGCTTTGCCTTTCTTCTGGTATCTAGGCCTCTGGTTTACACACTTCACTCAGCAGCAAAGCAATAATATTTAGACTCCGTCCTTCTATAATATTTTGGGGGGCCTGGAACAGACCTAGGCTTTACAACTTTCTAGCCATGCAATCTTGGACAAATAATTTTCCTCACTTGTAATTTTCCTCATCTTGCTGGGATGTGAAGAAAAGTAAACAAATATCTATAAAGCCTCTAGCAATGTAGCTGCCCCAAAAGATTTCATGCAACAAATACTTACTAAGCATAGGCTACACGCCAGTCAGTATTCTAGGCACTGAGGACTTGGCAATGAATGAAAATCCCTGCTCCTGTGGAACTAACAAGGTGGAGGGCTGGAGAAAGAAATCTATCAGAGGGTGATAAAGGCTATGGAGAAATACAGAGAAAGAGGTTGCAGGGTGCTCTGAGAAAGGAGTTGCTATTTTTAAATAGAATGACTGAAGAAATCCTTACTGAGAGGTTGGCATTTGATCAAAAGATCTGAAAGAAATGAGCTAAGGAGCCCCACGGAAAGAGGAAAAAGAGGGGAAAAACAAATGTGAAGGGCTCGAGGCAGGAGCATGTCCCTCTTGTTCAAAGAACAGTGAGGAGGCCCACGGGGCAGGGTGAGCACGTGGAGGGAGATGAAGATAAGCCAGGTAACTGAAAGCCCAGGACTTGGACTTTTTCTCTGAAAGATACGGTTTTGAACAGAAGAGCTATATGATTAGATTTACATCTTGAAAGGATCGCTCTGACTGTTCCATTTAAGACAAACTGTTGGCAGGCGGGGCAAAAGCGGGAAACCAACTAAGAGGCTATTACCTCTCCACGAAAAGGGACAGCAGTAGTTCAGATCAAGGGGGTAGTAGCAGAGGATATGAAAAATGTCTGAATTTCGGATCCGTTTTAAAGGTAGAACAAATATGATCTGCTGACAGACTGAATGTAAGTGTGAACTTGTTAAGTTTAAAATGCTGATTAGACGGGAGGCCTGGGTGGCTCAGTCGTTAAGCGTCTGCCTTCGGCTCAGGTCATGATCCCGGGGTCCTGGGATCGAGCCCCACATAGGGCTCCCTGCTCAGCGGGGAGCCTGCTTCTCCCTCTCCCTCTGCCTGCCACTCCCCTGCTTGTGCTCTCTCTCTCTCTCTGACGAATAAATAAATAAAATCTTTAAAAAACAATAAAATAGGGTGCCTGGGTGGCTCAGTTGGTTGGGCGACTGCCTTCGGCTCAGGTCATGATCCCAGAATCGTGGGATCGAGTCCCACATCGGGCTCCCGGCTCAGCAGGGAGCCTGCTTCTCCCTCTGGCCCTCTCCCCTCTCATGCTGTTTCTCTCTCTCTCTCTCTCAAATAAATAGCTTTTTTTTTAAAAAGTTTAAAAAAATAAATAAAATAAAAAACAATAAAATAAAATGCTGATTTGACATCCAAAATCTCAATTAAGAGGTTAGATATACAAGTCTAAAGTTCAGAGAAGTCTGAGCTGGAAACACAAATTTGAGAGTTTTCAATGAACAGACGATCCTTAAAACAACGGAAATGGCTTCTAAATGTCATTGATTTATTACACAGTAATGAAATAGCCAACGAATAGTGGCTGCTTTTATAAACCCTTTGTCTCCTTAAGGTGCTAGAAATCTTGCCAACTCTTTTTTTTTTTTTTTAAAGATTTTATTTATTTATTTGAGAGAGAGAGAATGAGAGACAGAGAGCATGAGAGGGAGGAGGGTCAGAGGGAGAAGCAGACTCCCTGCCGAGCAGGGAGCCCGATGCGGGACTCGATCCCGGGACTCCAGGATCATGACCTGAGCCGAAGGCAGTCGCTTAACCAACTGAGCCACCCAGGCGCCCCGAAATCTTGCCAACTCTTAACATGAATAAAACTTTGGTGCCCAACATCTAACCCCATTACCAATCCCTCACAAAAATTTGACTTTCTGCTCTGCATTTTTCCTCACTCTCTTCCTTCCTTTCAAATTTTCAATTAAAACATCAGGTACGTGGGGGCACCTAGATGGCTCAGTCAGAAGAGTAAGCGATCGTGAGTTCAAGCCCCATGTTGGGTGTAGAGACTACTTAAAAAAAAAAAATTTTTTTTAAACATCAGATAAGTGGAGGCATTGTGGTATTAAGTGGTAAAGGCACTAATAATTCTATAGTTAGGTTTGAATCCTCTATCTTAGCTATATACTAGTTCTATGACCATGGAACTGTAATTTTCTTAGTAAGATGGAGCTAATAGTACCTCTGTTACAGAATTGTTGTGATGATAACATCCATTCATTCACTTGTTCAACAAAAACTTACTGAGCATCTATCACATGCCCAGGACTATGTCTAGCACTAGAGCTACAATGGTAAACAAGCAGAGGTCGTACTGTCCTCGTCAAGTTGACAGCCCAAGGGACCATAATATTTCTAAACAACCAAGACAAAATTTAAAATTTTTAAAAATCATCTTAAAAAAATAAGTATGTAGAATGAAGGGGGGGAAATCGGAGGGGGAGAAGAACCATGAGAGACAATGGACTCTGAAAAACAAACTGAGGGTTCTAGAGGGGAGGGGGTTGGGAGGATGGGTTAGCCTGGTGATGGGTATTGAGGAGGGCACGTTCTGCATGGAGCACTGGGTGTTATGCACAAACAATGAATCATGGAACACTATATCTAAAACTAATGATGTAATGTATGGGGATTAACATAACAATAAAAAAAATTTAAAAAAAAAATAAGTATGTAAAGAGCATCACACAGTGCCTGGCAAGTAGTAGGCCCTAAATAAATGACCACACTTATATTTTATAATTAAAGTATATAAATCCTCACAGAACAACACATTTTTAGAATTGGGACGACTTTTAGAAATCAAAAGGTCTAACTCTCTCATTTAACAGAAGAGCAGATTAAATTACTCCATAATAACTTACTCAGGACACCTGTTCAATCAGGCCGTGAGCCAGGTATGTGGGTACAAGGATAGTAAAACAGTCCCCGCCTTATGTCAAATAAATATGCAAGGGGAAGTGACCTGCCTGAGTAACTTAGCTGCTCACTCACACTGGAAATCATACCTTCTAATTTTCAGTGTTTCGCTCTTTCCACTGATCCAAAATTATTCCATTTAAATAAAAATATTTATCAAGAAGAAGCTTACCATGTGCCCTGTGCCAAAGAGAGTGGCATTGTACAACTCAGCAAGTCCTCACAGGTAAGTTGTCAAACAGAATAGCTTGGGCTTAGAAATTGATCCTTTTTGGGCACCTGGGTAGCGCAGTCGGTTAAGCGTCTGCCTTCGGCTCAGGTCACGATCCCAGGGTCCTAGGATCGAGTCCCGCATCAGGCTCCCTGCTCCGTGGGGGGGTCTGCTTCGCCCTCTGCCCCTCCTCCCACTCATTCTCTCAATCTCTGTCTCAAATAATAAATAAATAAAATATTTTTTAAAAAGAAAGAAATTGATCCTTTTTTGCTCTGTGAGTCAACAACAATACGCAGCAGCCAGGGCCTATTGGCGTTGGTAGCAAATTACAGAAAGATGGAGAAAAATAAAGGGAAAGCCACTGGCTAAGCAGAGAGAAAACAGAGCAAGGCCTTTCTCCTTCGCTCCAGAGATTAAGTCACAGTCCCTCCAGGGTAGGGCCGATCACAGAACTCCACCTTTACTCTCTCTGGGCCATCCACCCATCCTCACCCCCTTTCAAGGATTGAGTTTCTAATGGGAAAAACAACAGTGGTGTGGAAAGAGCACACCCTGAGGGCTCACAGACCTCAGCTGAAATGCTGGCTCCACCTCTCACTGGCTGAATGTTTCTTACCTCATCTATTTCTGCATAGAAAATGGTGACTATACTGTACTTCTGTGGTGAGCATTAGAATTGTGCTCGATGTATCTAGAAAAATGCCTAGCATGCAGAGGTTACTCAATATATAGTACTATCGTTAATTATTATTAATGTCCAGGTCTCCCCTACCTACCCCACACTCCTTGTGACTGCAGGCTTCAACAGAACACCACAGTGTAGGGCTCCGACAGGAACAGGACGCTCTGAGACAGACACGGCACCTCCATTGGCTACATTCCTCCCTCTCTCCTCCCTCAACCTAGACCAGCTCAGCTCCCCACTCCACTCCGCCAACTTTGAAAAAACAAAATCTTTGAACCTGCCTTCTCTGGTCCCTCTTCAAAATATCATCTTCTTTCCTTCCTTCCCTTACCACTATCTTTCTCAAAAGAGAAGTCTACACTTGCTGCCTCTGTGTCCTCACCTCCTACTCCCTCCCTAAGCCACAGCAGTCTAGCTACCATCCCCACCCCTCCACTGAAACTGCCGTCACCAGGTCACCAATGACTCAACAGCTCAGTTCAGGGCTCACCCTACTTGTTCTCTGCTTCAATAGACACTTAAGACACTTTATTTTAGAAACTCTTCCCATTCCTGGCTTCCCAGACAGTACTTTCTCCTACCTCTCTGATTGCTCCTCCTCAAGACTCTTTCCCTAGCTTTTCTGTCTACATATATCAGAGTTCTCCTAGGCCCTATCCTCAACCTCCTTCCTTTCCGTACTTTATGGATTTTACTCAGGTGACTTCACCTATTACTCTTTTTTTAAGATTTTAGTTATTTATTTATTTGAGAGAGAGCAAGAGAGAGAGCTCGAGCAGGGAGGAGGGCAGAGGGAGAAGAAGATGCCCCACTGAGCAGGGAGCCCGATGGGACTCTGGGATCATGACCTGAGCCAAAGGCAGACTCTTAACCCACTGAGCCACCCAGGCGCCCCTCACCTATTGCTAATGATATCTACTCTCACTTGGAAATCATTCCCATAGCTATGCTCCTACCTCTCTGAGGAACTCCAAAGCTCCTATCTTCTCCCCTAAGTAGCAGATGTCATCCACGAGCATCTCAAAACCAACATAAACTCCCCACAGCAGCTCTCTAGGCTGTATTTCCATGTGTTAACGGCCTCACACTAACATCCAGTCACCTAACACTTCTTCCTCCGCCCTTCGCTCACACATTTCAGTTAATCCCCATGACCACTACCCTAGTCCCAGCCTCCAGCATTTGCAACTGCTCTCCTGCCTCTAGTTTATCCACTCTCGGCCTCCCGAGCACAGGCATCAAAGAGATCTTTCTAAAACACCACTCTGACCAAGTGACTCTCCACCTTAAATATCTAGAGTAAAGCTCAACTCCAACAGGATGTAAGCTCTTTGCCATTCAGAATCCCTTCTGAGCAGCCCAACAGTCGGTCCAGCACCAGGAACAAGTCACCATTCCCTGAACATGCCATGTATTTCTTCACTCACATTACCTAGTACTCTTCTGGTCATCCTTTTTTTGTTTGTTTGTTTTTTTAAGTATAATCTCCATTTTTTTCCCCCAAAGGACTTAGCTCCTTACATGGGTTTTGGTAGAGGTAGTGGGGCAGTACCTGCAGGTCTAAATTGGGGTGGGGGTGTTGGGTCCTTCTGTGCTTCACGAGAGCAATTCCTGACCACCTTACTATGGATGGCACAGCGCACACAGTAATGTAGTTTCACATAGAGCTTGGGAAGCACATCGACCTTGAACACACTTGCTTCAGACATGTCCCTGACGGCGGCAGCCTCTACGTTCCGAATAACGAATTTCTCAATGGCCTTGTCCTTGGGCACACAACAGACCCAGCTGGTGCAGCAAAGAGGCTGCATGAGACCACGGCTCTTTTTGGCATGACCATTATTCCTTCTTTCCTTGGTCATCTTGGAAGTGAGGACCCGAGAGACACTCTTCTGGTCATCCTTAAAGATCCACCTTAAACATCTCTGAAGCCTTCCCTGACACCCTCTAGCTAAGCATTTAGACCCTCCTTTCTTTCTCCCAATACAACTTCTATGTTCCTCTACTGTAGCACTTGTGACACAATATTGAGTGTACTTGCCTGTGTGCTTATCTTCTCAGTAATCTGTGGATTGCTCAAGGACAAGGACTATGTCTGTCACATCTCCATAAGGCAGCCCACTTGCCCAGTCTCTCAAGATGAGCAGCCAGACTATCAACCATGATGGAGATATTCCCCCCATATCAGGAGAGCGAACTCTAATGGCAGCAGGAAGTCTTAATACTTCCCCTCTTGCAAATGCTGCTTGGACTCTGACTCCAGAGGAGGCATCCTGACCTAATTCCTGGGGCCCTTCTGCCTAGAACAGCCTGTTCAATAGGGATAGGAGAGCTTCCTGTAGATTAAAATTCTTTGGAAAATGATTTCTAAAATGGGCTAATTACAAGTAGGGCTGGCCACTGCCAGATCCATTTCAGGAAGTCATGTCAAGACTTTTACATACCGTCAAAAGTAAGTGAGGTGAGTACTACAACAGCCTGTGGCTAGTCTTCCTGCTTTTAATTCCACCTCTCCTTGGGACACAGCCCTGCACCACATACTGGCAACAAGTTGTTCACTAGCCAGAAATCTGTGATGGCTTCTCACTGCCTAAAACTGCACAGCATGGTGATTAAGAACAAGGACCCTAAAATATATCATCCAGGCCTGAATCCCAATTCCACCACTCATTAACCATGTGAGTTTGAGCAAGTTATTTAAGTTCTCTGGGCCTCTGTTTTCTCACCTGTAAAATAAGAAAATAATAGTATACCTACCCTCTTAGGATGGGTATAAAGATTAAATACTCTAAAAATAAGAATTAAATAATAAAAAATTAAACCAGCTTACCATTAAAAATGTTAGTAACAGTGCCTGGCCCATGGTAAGAACTTAGTAAATTATATATAAACATATTCAGGTTTCAAGTCCCTCTGTCATTTAAAACCTGAGACAAGAACTGTTGCCCTGACCCATTTCACATGCCACAACTCACCAGTTCCCAATCCTTTTAACTTCTGACTTCATCACTTATGATTCTTTGCCTCTACCCACAATATCAACCCCCCATCTACCAGCCCCTCCCTCTGTCCTTAGCTGCAAATTCTCCCTGGCAGTGCTACCTACAGCTGCCTGGAAAATGCCCCCTCAGCAGAGTGCCACGCCTAAGAGCGGTACAGGATAACACCTTCACCTGAGCACCCCAATCTCCTTGCTCACTCCTACTTGCACTCAGGTCATTTTTCCAATCCAAACGCCTCCCTGAACTTCTGCAGGAGATAAACCTTAAACAGAGTTTTAGACACTAAGTCACACCATCTCCAGGAAGCCTGCTAGACTACAGTGATCCTCAACCACTAAAGTCTTAATCTGTAAGATATACTTCCTCACTCATATCATCCAACCATCTCTATGAGATGAAGTTCCATGAGGCAGTATCTGGTGTTCTATCACTACGTCCCTATTATCCTAGAACAATGACTGGGTCATAGTAAATGTTTAATAACTACTTACAGAATGCAATTAATCTACCCCAACATTTTCATCTTTAAATAAGAAAACGGGGTGCCTGGGTGGCTCAGTCAGTTGAGTATCCGACTCTTGGTTTCGGCTCAGGTCATGATCTCAGGGTCATGAGATCGAGCCCCGCATCAGGCTCTGCACTGAGGGTGGAGCCTGTTTGGCATTCTCTCTCTTCCTCTCCCTCTGCTGTTCCACACCCTCCCCCCACCCGGCCGCCACTTGTGCTCATGCACTCTCTCTCTTTCTCTAAAAAAAAAAAAAGAAAGAAAAGAAATAAATAAGAAAACTAGGATTGAGAAAATAGAAGTACCTCAGTCAAAGCTGAGTGAGGACTGAAACCCAGAACTCTGCAAGACTGAAATTATGAATGCAATCCACCCCCAACACACTTCTGGGCCAGCTGCAATTCACAAGAGAGCAGACAGACAGTTCTCTGATTAAACTGAGTGACGTTCCCTCAAAGCAGGGCATTTATCTTCTCCTCCAGAACCAAAAGACTAGGCCAACTATAGATGCTCGATTAGCTAAATCTCTTACCATTGATTCTAGGACATAATCAGGGACTGGTGGATTAACCAAGATCTCCAGCTTTCTGTAGCAACACCCAGTCTGTGAAAAGAAGGGGAGCCCTGGAGTTACCTTGCCAACCAAAGGACAGGTTGCCATTTAACTTCTCCAAGCCTTACTAACAGAAAAGCAGGAAGCCACTTTGTGCTCATTTACCTAATTGTGTTCCGTGGAACACTAGTGTCTTATGTAATGTCAATAGATGGGTTTGTCTGGAGTTTGGGGGTAGGGAGCAGGGAGGGGGTGGAAATTCCGTAATCAAAAAAATATAGGAGGGGCACCTGGCTGGCTCAGCCCATAGAGCATGGGACTCTTGATCTCAGGGTCATGAGTTAAAGCTTAAAAAAAGTTGGGGGGGGGGGCGCTTGGGTGGCTCAGTCATTAAGCATCTGCCTTCAGCTCAGGTCATGATCCCAGGGTCCTGGAATCGAGCCCCACATCGGGCTCCCTGCTCAGCGGAAGCCTGCTTCTCCCTCTCCCACTCTCCCTGCTTGCGTTCCCTCTCTCGCTGTGTCTTTCTCTGTCAACTAAATAATTTTTTTTTTAAATGTAGGAAACCCTACGTACCTTTCCTTATCATATTAAAGGATCCTAGCTTTTCCAAACTTGATCTCAAAGGTCTCTCAAGAGTAATACCTATTGTCTTTTCATATGAGAGAGATATTCTGAAGAACACTTATTTTATTTTTTAATTTACTTTTTAAGAACTTATTTTAGGGGTGCCTGGGTGGCTCAGTCGTTAAGCGTCTGCCTTCAGCTCAGGTCCTGATCCCAGGGTCCTGGGATCAAACCCCGCATCAGGCTCCCTGCTCTGCGGGGAGCCTGCTTCTCCCTCTACCAGCCCCCCTGCTGTGTTGTCTCTCTCTCTGTCAAATAAATCAATAAAATCTTTTAAAAAAATTAAAAAATAAAAATAAAAGAATGCAGTGTACACATGTATAAAGGTACTATTATTCCACAGTTCCCCAAATGGACAGGACCCTAAATAGGAACTGGACTTGGACTACTAAAATCACATTACTTTCTCCAGCACAATAAGCTTGGGGGAAAGTTAACCTGGATTCAGATCTGTCTGCTAACTTTAAAGCCTGTGTCTTTCTATCATTACACTATATTCCTTGACAGTTGTTTATTCTAAAAAATCTTTACGGAGCTACAGATGCAATGCTAGGTACAAGGATATAAGGAAGTGTAAGATTTAGTAATCTCTGCACTCACTGAACTCATAATTTGGTGATATTCATTGCTATGACAGAGGGAATGGGAACATAGGGATAGACAGCGGGAAAGGAGGTAATGAGAGCTTGAGGGGAGCCCTAATCTTTGGTGGTAAGAGAAGTTGCCAGGGAAGGCTTCCCAGAGAAGTAGGTACATCAGCGCTAGTCTAGTGATAAAGAACATGGCGGGAGGGGAGGGGAAACATGGGCTCTCAAGGGAATAGACCAGTTTCTTAAAGAAGGCCAGCTTCTGGCCTATCCAATGAAGTAGGAGAGGAAAAAGGGGTCTTTACCAGATAATAGCACCTCCGGGGACTAACCAGAGATGCTTTAGGAAGCACATGCCAGGTTGGGTCGCCACCAGATACAAACAGCTGCCCTCCTGGAAACAATTAAGTGGCAGTTTTTACTCTGACAGAATCTTAGGCCTCAATGGAATATTTTGAAATCGCTTAAATAAACTCCCAGTTTATTGATAATAAGAGGTCCTAAGAGAACCTGGCTTCATTTGTCTCAACTCGAGCTGAATACGGGAGAAACACAGGTTAGACAATAATAATTATAATGGATGACAATTAATGAGAGCTTATTATGTGTCAGGCAATCTGCTAAATGTTCAACATGAATTAGCTCATCTTAATCTTCACAACAGCCCTTTGAGGTAGATAATATGATTATCTCCATGTTATAGATAAGGAAGTAGGCTCAGAGAGGTGAAGTAACTTGCCCAAAGTATTACTAGCAAAAGATGGAACCTAGGTAGACTGACCCCAGGGCCTATGTCCTTCATCACTAGACTAGCTGAGGTACCTACTTCTCTGGGAAGCCTCCTCTAACAAATCCTCTACCATGAAAGACTGGGGACCCCTGAATTCCCACTGCCTCCTATCCCTCTCTCTACTTCTTGTCCCCATTCCCTCTAACGAGGCAGTGAATTATCACCAAAATTATGAGTTCCATGAGGGCAGAGATTACTGAATCTTACACTTTCTTGTAACCCTTCTACCAAGCATCACATCTGCAACTCAATAAGTATTTTTTAGAATAAAAAACTGTCAAGGAATATAGTATAATGATAGAAAGACACAGGCTCTAAAGTCAAACAGACTTAGATCTGAATCCAGGCACTGCCACTTCTTAGCTATAATATTGACTAAGTTACTTAAGCACTCTGGGGCTCAGAGTGGTAAAATTTTTAACCATATAACATTGTGAGAAAACTAAGCTAAGCACCTTAAACAGTGCCTGGCACATAAAAGTTACCCAATTTTATTTGCCATCCTCCTCGTTTCCCCTTGTCTTTCACATATTGGTAGAAAGAACTCTAGTCTGAGAATCCAGAGTATAATTAGCTATAATCTGAATTAAGTACTTCTTTCTGGGCTTCAATCTCCTCATCTATAACTCACAGACTATTGGTTCAGAACAAATGAAATAAAACATGCTTGAGTGGTTAAAAAACACAGTGCAGATGGAAAGATTTTTGTCATTCCACCGAACTAGCTTTTAAAATCAGCCTTGAACCGCACTACACAGAAGTGTCTTGAAGCTCACGAAGAAGAGCGATCTCTCAGAGACCCAAAAGCTATAAGATGAGGGAGTATTTGCACTGTCACTAGGAGAAGGAGCCAGTCCCACTGAAAAGCTGAGGTAAGTCACTGCCAAATGGCTTTGCTCCAGCAGTCCCCAGCTAATTAAGGCCTTGCTCCCCTGCCTGTCTGCCTGTGACCTCTGCAAAGGCTAGAGAACACCAAGTGCTCCACAGCAGCTCTTCTCTTGGCCAGACTGGCATAAGGTATTGCGGCCAAGGATCAGCCACAGCTATTGCTAAGAAGCTCCTGCCCTTGGCCCTCCTCAGAACAGAGCCCAGAACAAGGAGCCTTCAGGCTGTCCGGAGGTTATCAGTTCAGGATGCCTAAGAGTCAGCCTTACAGCTACCAAGACTCTGGGCCTCGAATGTGTCAGATGGGACAGAACTTAAGTCCTAAGCAGGCAGGCCCTTTGGACAGACTAGAAAGTCCCCTTATGCTATAGAATAAGGAGTAAGGATAAGGGATTGGTCCTCCCATTCTTAGCTGGAAGTATCTAGTCTTAGATGCTGTCAAGGTCACTTTGCAGGCTCTTCTTGAAGCTGCATAGGCCCCAGGAACCTAACCACTTCCTTTGTTCATTAAAGCAGAACTTTCATTCCACCCCTAAGGCTCCCTCCCCCAAGCCCAGCTCTAGAGTAAGATGGTCCATCCATTTTGCTCTTTAAAAGTTAGAACACATGGGCCCTTTTTGTTGTAAGGGTTTAACTGCTGCATTGGGAAAGAATGTAGGCCAAAAACAGCACACATGAGGAAGTAAAGAAGGTTTAAAAAGTACTACAAGTTAGTTACAGTCACTGTCCCCACTTAAGAGTTCCCGGTTCCTGCGTTATTGGTGCTCTTAGAGAACAGCTATAATCCAATAGTCTCCAAACTTTATTTTTGAACAGTGTAACCCTCTCTTTCAAATGCAGTTCAAATTAAATCTAATTAGGAGTCTCAATATCTAATTAGATCTCTAATGCAATAATGGATCTAGGTAGCAAACATCAATGGCTCCCAAAATCATCAGGCAAAAAGTTGATGGGAAATATTTTAACAAATAGATAAAACTGACAATATCTGAACCCACTCATCAATCTAAACATTATAAAAAGAGAGAAAACCAGATATAGTTGGACATCCTTTCTAAAAGAAAGAAAAGCAGGGCACCTGCGTGGATCAGTCAGTTAAGCGTCTGTCTTCGGCTCTGGTCATGATCTCAGGGTCCTGGGATCAAGCCCAGTGTCCTTCCTGCTCAGCTGGGAGTCTGCTTTTCCCTCTACCCGCCCCCCACTCTTTCTCCCTCTCTCTTTTCTCTCTCTCAAATAAATAAATAAAATCTTAAAAAAAAATGATTAAACCTGAATCTGATCAAGCCTCAAGATCCAACTACCAATTCATAATACAATACAGAGAACGTAGGAACATGTTAAATGCCACCATAGAGAGATAATCAGCAAAATCCAGAAACTGGAAAACTCTTCTGGACAAATGACCCAGTTTCTTCAACACAGAATTGCAAGGAAAAGAAAAAAAGGAGGGCAGGGGGAAGCTGTGGATTAGAAGAAACTCAAGATTTAGATCAACCAGAAAAAAGAAATAAAAGACATCCAAATTGGAAAAGAAGTAAAACTGTCACTATTTGCCGATGACATAATACTATATATAGAAAACCCTAAAGACTCCACCAGAAAACTATTAGAACTAACAAATAATTCAGTAAAGTTTCAGGATACAAAATTAATATACAGAAATTTGTTGTATTTCTATATGCTATTAATGAGCTATTAGGAAAAACAATTAAGAAAATAATCCCATTTATAATTGCATCAAAAAGAATAAAATACCTAGGAATAAATTTATAAATAAATTTACCAAGGAGGTAAAAGACCTATACGGTAAGACACTGATGAGAGAAATTAAAACTGTAAGACACTGATAAACAAAATGGAAAACTGTAAGACACCAATGAAAGAAACTAAAAAAGACACAATTAAATGGAAAGATATACAATGCTTGGGGCACCTGAGTGGCTCAGTCGGTTAAGCGTCTGCCTTGGGCTCAGGTCATGATCCCAGGGTCCTGAGATTGAGCCCCACATTAGGCTCCCTGCTCAATGGGTACCTGCTTCTCCCTCTCCCTCTGTCTCCCAGCTCATGCTCTCGTTCTCACTATCTCAAATAAATAAATAAAATCTTTAAAAAAAAAAAAAAGATACATAATGCTCATGGATTGGAAGAATTAATATTGTTAAAATGTCCACACTACCCAAAGCAATCTACAGATTCAGTGCAACCCCTATCAGAATACCAATGGCATTTTTCACAGAACTAGAACAAATATTCCTAAAATTTGTATGGAACCACAAAAGATCCCAAATAGCCAAATAATCTTAAGAAAGAAGAACAAAGCTGGAGGTATCATGTTCCCTGATTTCAAACTATACTACAAAACAACAGTAATCAAAACAATATTATACTGGCACAAAAACCGACACAGAGATCAGCTGAATAGAATAGACAGTCCAGGGGCACCCGGGTGGCTCAGTCGGTTAAACGTCTGCCTTCGGCTGAGGTCATGATCCCAGGATCCTGGGATGGAGCCCCCCATCTGGCTCTCTGCTCAGCGGGGAACCTGCTTCTCCCTCTCCCTCTGCCTGCCACTCTGCATACTTGTGATCCCCCCCTCGTCAAATAAATAAATAAAATCTTAAAAAATAAAAATAAAAAGAATAGACAGTCCAGAATTAAACCTACATTTATACTGTCATTTAATCTTCAACAAAGGAGGCAAGGACATACAACAGGGAAAAGACAGTCTCTTCAATAAATGGTGTTGGGAAAACTGCACAAATATGTGGAAAAGAATGAAACTGGACCACTTTCTTACACCATACACAAAAATAATTTCAAAATGGATTAAAAACTTAAATATAAGACCAGAACCTGGGGCACCTGGGTGGTTCAGTCGTTAAGCGTCTGCTTTGGCTCAGGTCATCCCGCATCGGGCTCCCTGCTCGGCAGGAAGCCTGCTTTTCCCTCTCCCACTCCCCCTGCTTGTGTTCCCTCTCTTGCTGTGTCTCTCTCTGTCAAATAAATAAATAAAATCTTAAAAAAAAAAAAAAAAAGAAAAGACCAGAACCCATAAAACTCCTAGAAGAATACATAGGCATAAGCTCTTGGACATTGGTCTAAGCAATTTTTTTTTTTGATCTGTCTCCTCAGGCAAGGGCAACAAAACCAAAAATAAAGAAATGGAACTACATTAAACTAAAAAAAAAACAAAACAAAAAAAGATTTAGATCAACCAATGTACAGAGCTTCATTGGACACTGATATGAATAAATCAACTTAAACACTGACTAGTTGATATTAAAGGATTATTATTGTATTTTTAGGTGTGATAATGATATTTTGGTTGTTTGCAAATACAGTTCTTTTAGAAATACATAACAATGTTTGTGAATGAAATAATATGCTTAGAATTTGCTTCAAAATAATCCAAACAGGTGGGACAGTAAAGATGAAATAGAATTAATAAGACTGGCCTTGAGTACATAATTGCAGATGGGGAGTAATGGGCACATTGGGATTCATTATACTGCCCTCTCTCTAATTTGTTTGTTTTTTTAATTTATTTATTTGACAGAGAGAGAGAGAATGAGAGCAGGGGGAGGGGCAGAGGAAGAGGAAGAGAATCTCAAACAGACTCCCCGCAGAGCAGGTGGGTGAAGCCGGGCTGCATCCCATGACCCTGAGATCATGACCTGAATTGAAACCTGAACTGAAATCGAGAGTGGGGCGCTCAACCAACTAAGCCACCCAGGCATCCCTGCCCTCTCTAGTTTTAAATATGTTCAAATTTTTCTATAATATGAAAGGTTGGCTTTTTTTTGTTTTTTGTTAAGAGAGAATGTGCATAAGCATGAGTTGGGGGGTGGTGGGTTAGAGGAAGAGAGAAAGAGAATTTTTTTTTTTTTAAGATTTTATTTATTTAGGGGCACCTGGGTGGCTCAGTTGGTTAAGCGACTGCCTTCGGCTCAGGTCATGATCCTGGAGTCCCGGGATCGAGTCCCGCGTTGGACTCCCTGCTCGGCGGGGAGTCCGCTTCTCCCTCTGACCCTCCCCCATCTCATGCTCTCTCTCTCTATCTCATTCTCTCAAATAAATAAATAAAATCTTTTAAAAAAAAAGATTTTATTTATCTATTTGACAGAGAGAGAGAGGACAAGCAGGGGGAGCAGCAGAGGGAGAGGGAGAAGCAGCCTCCCCGCTGAGCAGGGAGCCCAACGCGGGGCTCGACCCCAGGACCCCGGGATCGTGACCTGAGCCGAAGGCAGACTCCCAACCAACTGAGCCATCCAGGCACCCCGGGAAAGAGAGAATCTCAAGCAGGCTCCATGCCCAGCACAGAGCTTGATCTCATCTTATGACCCTGAGATCATGACCCCAGTTGAAATCAAGAGTCGGACGCTTAACTGGATGAGCCACCCAGGCACCCCCAAAAGGTTTTTTTCAAGTTAAAAAATAAGCTGAGTGTGGAGGGGCTACAGTTGAGACATATGAGTAAAGCCTAGAGCTCCTCCCAATGACTCATTTCTCCCACAGTGATCCCTGAGGCAGCTTGGGAAGCCCTAGGATACCTAGAAAACAGTCTGAAAACCAACGCTGCATTATATGGAATACAGATACCTGAGTAAGAGAACCTGGCTTCGAATCTTGGCTCTGCGCCTTAATAGCAGTGTGACACCTTTAAAAAGTTACCCTCTGAGGTTCTTACCCTTGTGCAAATAGGGCTACCTCCAAGGATAGCAACAAGGATCAAATAAAATAAGAGATTAAAATACTGTGTATTTCTAAAGTATATATGATTGTTAGGACCACTTAGGGAGATCATTTGCCTTTTATTCCTGACACTAAAGTTACTCAACCCCCATCCCACCCCAGCCTTCATGCCAATCCCTTCGAATCTTCAGAAAACACACATAAAATTCTGTGAAGACATGAGAGGCAGCAGGAATTAAGATTCAATGCTGTGGGCAACCTCTGTGTGCCTGGCCAGCTACAGTATGTGTGTGTAGAGGGGAAGGGGGAGGGCAGTAATGGGAAAGCGCCTTAGAGACTCTATGACTGAAAACTTACCCTCAGCCTAGGCTCCAGGTCTCTAACTACCAATCCTAAATGACAAAAAATAAATAAGTGCCAGGCACTTGTGGATGAAGGCCAACTATCAGGGGGAAAAAAGTTTCATGTTAATGACAGTTTAACTGCCTATGTCTGGCTCAGAAATAATGAAACCGATCCTTTTTATCAACACTTAGATTCTATTTTCCTTCCACAGCCCCTCATGTTTTGAATGATTCTGTCTATAAACAAAGTGCACTTACTGAGAAATAATTCAACATTTTCAGCTGTGTTTATTATCACTACTTTTTCTTTTCAAAATGCTGATCCAGATTTCAACCAACCATATACAATTATGAAAGCTTCATAACAATATTTTGAAATCACACACCTCACCATCTTGGCTTTGATTAGAATGAGCGAGAAAGTGAAAGTAAACATGTAGATATTCAAGCCCTGGGCCGTGCTACCAGTTGCTTATTTTGGCTGTATACTTGTGTCCAAGGTCACTCACTGGACAGGTTTATGTCCTATGATGCATCAACTGCCAGTCAAAGCACCAACCAGCTTGAGCAAACTAGTGTTACCACACAGCACCGACACAATTACAAACCAAAAGCAAAGACACTTCTATTGTAAGTAAATGTACAATTTCCATTAGGCTTACTGAAATACTGAAAGGAACTTAAGTTCATTCATTCATTCAAAAACAAATATTTACTAAGTGTCCCCGTCCAAGACCCTATGGTAGGCACTAAGGACAAAATGAAGAAGACATAGTCCATAGCCTCAGGGATTACATAAATACACCCCTTCACTGCTTTCATGGATCCCAAAGTTACCAGAGACCACAGGCCACCAAAACTGTGTTGGAAGAGGTGACATTTTGATTCCCTTATGAACACAACTTGTGAAAAGGCAACCTGCTTCAAGATGTACTTCTCAAAAGCACAGCCCTGATCTGCAGGTACAAGTTGCTCCAGTACTAGAAAAAAACAAGAAAATGGTTTCTAAGATCAAAGTTTCTGTCAGTATATCAACAGATATTTACTGAACTTCTATTTTGTCTTTGGGCACTGTGCTAGATAAGGGATACACAAACTGTGGTCCTCAGGCCAAATCCAGACCAAGACATGTCTTTGCAAATAAAGTTTTATTGGAACACAGTCATGCATGTTCATTTACAGACAGCCTATGGCTGCTTTCCCGCAACAACTTGCCACTTCAACAAAAACCATGAGGCCCATCAAGCCTAAAATACTTACTATCTGGTCCCTTACAGAAAACGTTTGCCAACTAGTACACCAGACTCTGAAGATGCAGAAATGTATCTGTATGTTGATCTAGGTGGTAGTTATATGGGTATACACACGTGTAAAAATGCATCAAGCATTTCATTCATTTAATCATATTTATGTCATAACTCAATACTTTATTTTAATGGAATAAAGAGTACTCAGTCCTTGCCCTGTAGCAACTCAAAATCTGGTAGGAGGCCATAAAAGTAAATAATTGCAGTACAGTGGTGATAAGAATCATAATGAAAAGTTACGCTAATTACACTAATGGCACAAAAGAGAAAATAAACCTAGCTGGGTATGCAAGGCCAAATCTTTATAGAAGATAAATGAGATATATCTCGAAGAATGAGTACATATATGCCAAGAGGGCGGTGCTAGGGGAAAAAAAGATGGCGGTAAAAGGGAGAGGTCATTCCAGGCAGAGAGCACAGCATATACAAAGGTTCAGAAATGCAAAATAAATAAATAAATAAACCAAAACAATAAAATATGGCATGGCTTTGGGAAATGACAAGTAGTTCGCAGAAACGCTTAGGTAAGGGCGCCTGGGTGGCTCAGCTAGTTAAGTGTCTGCCTTCAGCTCAGGTCATGATCCCGGAGTCCTGGGATCGAGTCCCGCATCGGGCTCCCTGCTCAGCAGGGAGTCTGCTTCTCCCTCTCATCCTACCCCCTCTTGTGCTCTCTCTCTCTCTCTGTTTCAAATAAATAAAATAAAATCTTTTTAAAAAAAAAGAAAGAAAAGAAACGCTTAGGTAAGGCACTAGCAGAGCAATGTCAAAAGATGAGACTGGAGCAATACAGAGGGGTCAGACCACGGCAAGCCTCATTTGGAAGGTCACCATACGTGAATGGCCATGTAATTCATAGTCTAAGCAGGGTCACTTCTATTTTTTCTTTTAGATTTTATTTATTTATTTATTTGAGAGAGAGAGAGAGAGAGAGAGAAAATGCAGGGGGGAGGAACAGAGGGAGAAAGAGTATCTCAAGCAGACTTCACCCTGCGCACAGGGCCCGAAGTGGGGCTTGATCTCACAACCCTGGAATCATGACCTGAGCCAAAGTCAAGAGTCGGATGCTCAACCCACTGAGCCTCCCAGGCGTCCCAAAACATGGTCACTTCTGAGAGTAAAAGAGAACCAGAAAAATAATTGTAAACAAGGACTATCCCAGAAAGATATGATCATCCTATTATTTGCCATATTAAAGAACATAGGCTTTAACCTACAAGATAGGACAAGTTAATACAAAATTTTAAAGAGAGGAATACCAAGATTTATGCTTTAAAAAGAGTGTGCTTCACCTATTTATTTTATTTAACCTATTTATAGACTACTTACTATGTGCCAGGCACTACCCTTAGCACTTTACAAATATTACTTATTAATCCTCATAACTACCTCGTGAGATGGATACTATTATTATCCTCATTATTCAGATAAAAGGCACAAGCTAATTAAGTAACTCGCCCAAAGTGGCACAGATAAGTGGCAGAGCAGTCAGGCTCCAGGGTTTGTGCTGTTCCTATTTCACCTCAGGGCCCACCTGTGACATTTACTCAGAAACTCCTGAGCCCGCAGATGCCGTGAGGTCCCTCTCTGCAGCGACCCACACCACTCTGCACTTCTTCCCACCACTCATCGTACTGTTAACCATTTGTTTAAAAATTAATAAATAAATAAATCTATCTTCTTCACTAGACTGTAAACTCTGTAAGGACAGGGTTGAGATTATCTTGTTTACCACTGTATTCCCACAGTCTGATACATTTATTAGCTCTCAATTTAGAAATAGTATTAATAATAGAGAACATGGGGGTACCTGGGTGGCTCAGTCGGTTAAGCATCCGACTCTTGATCTCAGCTCAGGTCTTGATCTCAGGGTCATGAGTTCAAGACCTGCGTTGGGCTCCACACTGGGCCCACACGGGACATGGAGCCTACTTAAACACACACACACTGGGGCGCCTGGGTGGCTCAGGCAGTTAAGCGTCTGCCTTCAGCTCAGGTCATGATCCCAGGGTCCTGGGATTGAGCCCCGCATCGGGCTCCCTGCTCAGCGGGGAGCCTGCTTCTCCCTCTCCCTCTGCCTGCCACTCTGCCTACTTGTGCTCTCTCTCTCTGTCAAATAAAGAAATAAAATCTTAAAAAACACACACACACAATAATAATAATAATAATAATAATAGTAATAATAATAACTAACATTTATTGAGCACTCACCCTGGGGCTAGGCACTGTTCTAAGAGCTTTAAATATAGTAATTGATTTAAGAGAAGTTGAGTAAGCCGTTCAAAGGTCACAAAGTTAGTAAGAAGTGGAGCCAGGATTCTGGATCTAGCTCAATGCCCTCTACTTTATGCTATACTACCTTTTTTTATTGAATAAATCAAAATATGACTTAACAAAATTAGTATCCCTGGTATCTAAACAGTGCCTGGCGCTCGGCACGCATTCCAAAAATAAATGACTCTTTCAGGTGCTGAGGAAGAGACAACCTGTTACCACATCGCCTTCCTCCCAACAAGGCAGCCTGGCCCACAGAAATATAAGCATATATCCAGATCACTGGGGAGGCAGCATAATGTACTGGTTAAAAACACAGGCCTTGGAATTAGAACATGAAATCTCTAATTAGGTTGAGTCCCACTTACATCAATTACTAGATATGTGACCTTAGATTCCTCATTTATAAAACGAGAATAACAGTATCTATCTCATTGGCTATTGTGACAATTATATAAGGTAAATAATAATTGTACATAATACAAAAGTTTTTTATCATAATAATAAACATTATGATTTTTATTATTATTAACTGTCTGATTAGTTAGTGGTGGACTTAGCTGTAGCTCAGAGTTTCTGCAACCTCCTGCTAGGTACCTTGGGACCCCCACCCCAAGTCTTATACCAAAGTTGACTATTTTACAAGTTTAGAACTCAAGTGGGTATTGTACATGACCAGTGTTTCATGGAGCTTCAGACTTCTGGCCCAGTGCCTGAAGAAGTGACTATCCTAAGGGTGGGGTCCCGATCCCGTTACTTAGGCCATGCCTTCCGGAAGGAAAATGAGGAAACCACTAGCTCGATCTGACCTAGCTCACAATGAAAGACACCACACTAGAAAACATATGTATCTACAATATCCTCTTGGGCTTCAGACTTCAGTCATATCCTTACTGTCAGGCTAGAAACACTGATTTAGTCCAAGAGACTGGCCAGAAGCCAAGAGCTTATGTCATTGCTGCAGGGGTCTAATGGTGG
This sequence comes from Phoca vitulina, assembly GCF_004348235.1. Taxonomy (NCBI): domain Eukaryota; kingdom Metazoa; phylum Chordata; class Mammalia; order Carnivora; family Phocidae; genus Phoca; species Phoca vitulina. The sequence continues at coordinate 12,071,480 of NW_022589739.1, forward strand.
TGACAGAGAAAAGTTTTAGAATTTTGAGGTGCCATAAAATACTCTCTGTAATCTCTGTGACAAACTTAATCCCAAGCCTCCTAGCTGCCCAGCCCTATATTAGGACCAGACGGGTCTGATCAGAGAAATCATAGAGATGGGAGAACAAGGTCAGTCTCCAGAGATCACCACCTGGATTGGTCCCCGCTTTCAGACCGTGACATACCTATCTATCATTAGCCTCATTTTACAGATAAGGCAGCTAAGGTCCAGAGTGGGTAAGTGACCCAAGTCTAAGTGGTGGCAAGAAAAAAATGAGCATCTAGTCTCAAGAAATAACAAGGCAAGACTCATAAAACTGTCAAAACACATGGTCAGGCCGTGAGGAAGATTACTCTGAGGAGCTGCGGGGATGGAGGGGAGCTGAGGTACAGAGGGTCTCACAGGAACAGTTCCTAGCCACCACACCCCTCACAAAGTAAAGGGGGCCCAACCCTGCTTTTATGGCTTGACACCTAGACCCTGTATTATCTATTTACCTCTCACCCCTATGAGATGGTACTTCCCTGAGGTTACACACATGTTATTACCCTATCTGCACTATCAGCACCCTGCCTGGGCACACAGCTGCACCTCCTGCCGACTGCACAAAGACTCAGGCTGGCCCGACCCGCCCGACTCACCCACGCAATACTTCAAACGAGGCACACTTAGTCTATCAGGCACCTGCCATGTCAAGATGTGGCTCCTCCACAAAGAGCTGAGGTAAAGCTGAGAGAAAGTGACTTTGGCCAAGTAATGAACCTCTTACTTGTTCCTGTAAGATACTGATAACAACAATCACCTCAGAAGGCTGTACGAGAAGCTAATGTGAAAGCTCCCAGCACAGCTGCTGGCACACAGTTCTGGCAGCCGAGACTGCCGGCTCCCTCCTCATAACCCTTCTGAGCTCCTGCAGAAACTATTTTGGTTCTGGTTTTGTATGTTCGTGGACCAACGTTTATTAAACTGCGAGTATTTATTTATGTGCAGGGCACTGTGTTGACCTCATCCTAGGCATCTCTGACGCAACCTCAGCATCTGGCACGGGGCCCACCAGAGCTGCCCCGCACACGGTAAGCACTAACCAGGGACCTCCCGAGGAGACTCCCAGACACGCAGGCACAGAAGAGATCAAGTCCCTGGCAGCATCAGCGGATACATTTAGAGAGCCCCTCCCCTAGTAGAGCCTGGCCATCGCGATGACCATAAAAATACAAGAAGGATCCAGATGAGTTCCTCAAAACTGCTCTAGGGACCATACGGCAATGTTCCAAACTATAGCGCATCTCCATTTAGGACCTGGGTTGCAGTATTACACTGACCACCCACCTTCACCTGTCCTCACACTACCCATTGTGAGGAAAGGAAAGCGCTCCTTCCTTTTAGCACTGCCTGTTTGGAAAAGCTGACCTCCCGGGAAACGGCTGGGTCCGTAGCCTGGCAAATAGGATCTGGCAAAAGCTTGAACCCTACAAAAGCATCTCAATCATTCCACCTTGCTGGGCTCCAGCGCTGAAAATAGCCCCAGATGAAAAACAAGCTGTGTGGACTACTTATCCAGTTTCATAGCAAAAGCAGGTCTCAAGCTGACTGAAGAGGACAAGCCCCTCACTCCTTAACTCAAGCAGGACTAGAGGCCTCACCTGTTTCTGGCCCCATAGCAACTGGCATAGCTCTGGCACCTCTCGGGCTTCATCTTTCCAAAACAGCAATGGAACAAGTGCAGGACAGGGAAGGGCCTTCCACAGTCAGCCGAGCGCTGCTTAAAGGGGCGGCAGGGAGAGCGCTATTCCCGGACACAGACCCTTTATTCCTTCATCAAATCCGAGGGCAAAAATCAAAGGCCCACACCTGACAAAGAAGCATTCTGTACCTCTGCTTTCCCATCTGGTTCCTCTATCAAGGCCCTGTCTCAACACCTGCCTAAGGGAAACCTTCCCTAATCCCAAATCAGAGTCAGTCCGTCCGCAGTCTTGCACACCAACCCCATGCCTGGTGCACACCCTGACCCATATGCCACCAGAGTCAACTCTTTCCAGCTCTGTGTACCCCAGAACATTACGCACTTCCAAGGCAGGGCCCGCGTCTCATAATGTCTGTGTCTCCAGTTAAAGCAGGTGCTCAAAGGCCGGTTTGTTGTAGCATGAAAGTAAGCAGGTACATTAACAATACAGCAAATATAAGGACAAGAATGTATCCTGCCTTGCTCTCCCTGTTGTCCCAAGTGTACGCTGCCCTCCGGCCCTGGGTTCAGGCTGGCTTTCCCAGGCTTCCTCTCATCGCCCAGCTCATAGCCATCTCTCCCTCCTCTGACTGTGCATATCCTGGCCGAACCATTCCCTGGACCCAGGAAGGTGTGTATGGGAACTCCTTCAGGACGTGGTCGATGGAACGGCCACATGAGAGTCCACCAGTAAGTGTTTACAGAGTAAAAAGGGAAAGAAAAAAAAAAAGCAAAAAAACTTCCCTTGAGCTTTCAATAGCTCAACTGTAAGAAGATGAAAAAAATATCTGTCACTGGTGTCTCACCTGGTTTCACCTGGTTGCTCCCACAAGCTTCGATTATCTTTCTCCCTATCCTCCACTGGTTCCCAGGGAGTTCTCCATAAAGAATTCAGGGCAAATGGTTCAGCACCTATATTTGGATCTACAACTGTGTGATACTCAAGATGTCATCAGAACAGAGATGACAGCTCATTCTTCACATCCCACATCCTTCAGACTATAGGGAGTGATTCATCCATACTTATCCAGCCAAAGGCAGGAAAAGTCCCTTGAACCAAAGCAGGACAATGTTGCTCCACCTACTCACTGGTGGGCCCGTGCCTAAAATCATGTTCAGGCTCACATCTAAACTGGGAAGCCCTCACCTTTGTGGGCTGAAGTCCTGGGGGAAGACTTCCAATCAGAAAGAAAATAAATGATAAATTTCTACAACTGTGTTAAAACCGACAGTTTTCAGCAAATCCAAGTTATTTTTGTTTTTATTGAGATATAATTTGTATACCATACAATTCACCCTTTTAAAGGTACAATTCAGTGGTTTTCAGTATATTCACAAAGTAATACAGCCATCACCAACGATCTAATTTCAGAACATTTTCATCACCCTAAAAATAAACCCCATACCCACTAGCAGTCACTCCCCATTACCCCTGCCGCCAGCCCCTGGCAACCTCTAAGCTATTTTCCGTCTATATAGATGTGCCTATTCTGGACATTTCAATAAATGGAATCACATAATATGTTGTCTTTTCACTTAGCATAATTTTTCAAGCTTCATCCATGTTGTAGCATCTATCAGTACTTTGTTCCATTTTATGGCTGCATAATATTCCATTATATGGATACTTCACATTTTGTCTATTTATCAGTTGATGGACATTTGGGTTGTCTCCACTTTTTGGCTACTATAAATAATGCTACTGGGAACATTCCTGTACAACACCTTTGGCCTTCCAGGTGTTGAAAACATCTGGCTGGCTCCCATACTGTTCACTCATTCTCTTGACTTAGAAAAGGCAGAGCCAAGCATCATGCTACTCACCATTTAAGAAAGCACTTTCACTGTCCACTAACTCACTGAATCTTTACAAAACTCCCCATAACCTCAAGGCAGGGATTCCTGCTACCATTTTATATATAAAGAAACCCTAACCTTGAAAATTTAAGTAATTTTGCTAAGTCACAAAGGTACAGGGACAGAAGAACCCAGATCTTCTGATTCTTGGTCCAGACCTCTGTGAGTTGACTTAAAAGGCCATCCAATTAGACGCTTTCCTTGACCATCCTACCTAAAATAGCACCCCATCACTCTCTAACACTTTGTCTTGCTTAACTTTGTTTTCTAGAACTTATTATTATGTAAAATTATATTACACATCTACTTGTTTATTGCCTATCCTCCTACTTAAATATAAGACAACAGGGACTATGATTCTTATTATCTATTGCATATCAAGTGCCTAGCAGAGTTCCTAATACAGAGTAAGGTCTTAATATTTATTATATGAATGAATAAATCTGGTGCAGCTCCCAAATGATCCCCTCTACACCATTTCTGCCAAGTAAGCCTCCAGTCTACACTCAAAATTCCACTCTATGCTCATTTCATTCAGCATTTATTAACATCCACTAGCCAGGCCATCTAGATGATAAGGACAGAAATAAATCAAAATATAATCCCTGACTCTAGAAATACAACCTAGTGATTTGAGGCAGACAATAAAAAAGTATACCACTATAGAGATGTTCATAGCAAAGAGTACCTAACTAGTGGAATAAGGAGGAGAAAGGGGTTAATAAAGCTTCTCAGAGGGAGTAACATTTGACCTGAGCCTGGAAGAACAATTATAATTTCAGCCACCAGAAGAAGGGAAGGATATTCTAGACAAAAGAAAAAGCCTGATCATAGGCTAAGAGACATAAAAAATCTAAGTATATATATTTTTTAAAAGATTCATTTATTTATTTTAGAGAGGGGGAGGGGGAGGGGCAGAGGGAGAGGAAGAGAGAGAGAATCCCAAGCAGACTCCCCGCTGAGCACGGAGCCCAATGTGGGACTCAATCTCATAACCCTGAGATCATGACCTGAGCCAAAATGGAGAATCGGACACTTAACCGACAGAGCCACCCAGGTGCCTCAAAGATCTAGGTATATTTAAAGACAAGTTAGTGATTTTTTATTTTTTTTTTAAAGATTTTATTTATTTATTTGACAGAGAGATAGAGAGAGAGAACAAGTAAGCAGAGAGGCGGGCAGAGGGAGAGGGAGAAGCAGGCTCCCCGCCGAGCAGGGAGCCCGATGAAGGGCTCGATCCCAGGACCCTGGGATCATGACCTGAGCCGAAGGCAGCCGCTTAACCAACTGAGCCACCCAGGCGCCCGACAAGTTAGTGATTTTTAAGTCTAGGAAGGTTTGCCCCAAAAGTATGTTTAAAAAAAATTTGAATGTCTGGTATTCAGAATATATAAAGAACTCTTATAGTTTGTATTAGTCAGTGTTCTCCAGAGAAGCATAACCAATAGGCTATATATACAGAAAGAGAGAAAGATACAGATATATATAGATATATATATATCAGAGAAAATTTATTATAGGAATTGACTCACATGGTTATGGAGGCCAAGAAGTCCCACCATCTGCCATCTGCAGAGAATCAGGAAAGCTGGTGGTGTGATTCAGAACAAGTCCAGAGGCCTTGGCCAGGTGGTGGAGTGATGGTGAAAGTCCCAGTCCAAGTTTAAAGCCTGACAACTAGGAGCTCTGATGTACAAAAGTAGAAGATGGATGTCTCAGCTCAAGCAATGAGAATAAGTTCACCCTCCTCCCCTTTTTGTTCTAGTCAGGCCCTCAGGAGATTGGATGATGCCCACTGGTATTGGTGAGAGTGGTCTTCTTTACTCAGTTTCCTGACCCACATACTGATCTCTCCTGAAAACATGTTCACAGACACACCCAGAAACAATGTTTTATCAGCTCTCTGGGCATCCCTTAGCCCGGCCCACATGAAATTAACTGTCGCACAATTCAACAAGAAAAAGACAAAACCCAATTAAAAAATGGACAAAGAACTTGAATAGACATTTCTCCAAAGATGATGTACAAATGGCCAAGAAGCAGAGGAAAAGACAACATCATTAGTCATCAGACAAATGCAAATCAAAACCACAATGAAATACCACTTCACACCCACTTGGATGGCTATAATCAAAAAAACAGAAAATAACAAATGTCAGAATGTAGAGAAATTGGACCCCTTGCATACTGATGGAGGGAGTATAAAGTGGTGCAGCTCCTTTGGAAAACAGTTTGGCAGTTCTTCAAAAACTTAAACATAGAATTACCATACGACCCAGCAATTCTACTCCTGGAATATACCCCCAAAGAATTGAAAACAGGTACTCAAACAACTACATGTACATGCATGTTCATAGCAGCACCACCGACAACAACCAAAAGATGGAAACAGCCAAGTGTCCGCCAACAGAGGAGTAATAAACAAATTGTGGTATATACGTACAATGGAATATTAGCTACCCATAAAAAGGAATAGAATACAGCTTCATTCTACATGCCACATGCTACAACACAAATAAACCTCCAGAATATTATGCTAAGCGAAAGAAGCCAGGCGCAAAAGGTGACATATATCATGATTCTGTTCAGATGAAATATCCAGAATAGGTAAATCCGTATAGCCAGAATGCAGATTGGCTGCCACCAGGTGAAGGAGAGGGGGAAATGAGAGCAACTGCTTAATGAGTATGGGATTCCTTGGGTGTATAAAAATGGTTTGGAACTAGATAGAGGTGTTGCTTACACACCATTGTGAATGTACTAAATGCCACTGAGTCATACATGTGTATAGTTAATTTTATGTTATGTGAATTTCACCTCATTTAAAAAATAAAAAAAGGTGAATGGCCCATGGTATCATATTCTAAAAGGAAAAACTCAAAGCTACTAATGTTTTCCCATCCAGCTTCTTCCTGCCTTTCCACAAAGCCTGCCCTCACATCCCAATGCATCCAAACCTGCCATTTTAGCAATGAGTTATATTCCCTTGCTCTTGTTTTCTAGTCATTTCCTGTGTCAGGCCTTCTAAAGTCTCCAGTGAGAAAGCAAACTCCTTTCTGAATAGGGTCTATGTGTCCTTGTTGTTTCCCTTACAGCACAGCCCGGTCACGGGTGGAGAGTAGGGAAGGTGCTGCATGGGCTCCCCGGAAGCAGCAGTTTGGAGCGGTGCTATCTCTGAGAAGGGAGCTGGGAGCTGGGTGGCCACAGAGACCAAAGATACAACTATCACACAATGGTCTAAATCTGAATGATTTTCTTTTGGGGCAGGATGGGGGTTCAAGGAGAATAGAGAAGTATTTAAAAAATAGCTTCGGAGCAATATCTGATTTCAGAAATCACTGAAATCTCTCAATAACAACTGTGTTCTTGGGCGCCTGGGTGGCTCAGTTGGTTAGGTGTCTGCCTTTGGCTCAGGTCATGATCCCAGGGTCCTGAGATCGAGCCCCACATCGGGCTCCCTGCTTGGCGGAGAACATGTTTCTCCCTCTACCCCTCACCCTTCCCACTCCCCCTTCCCCCTCCCCCTGCTTGTGCTCGCTCTCTCACATGCTTTCTCTCTCTCTCAAATAAATAAAATCTTAAAAAAAAAAAAACTGTGTTCTTGATTTTTCAGAAGCAACAATTCTAATGCCCAAGTCTTTCAGGAAAACAAAGATTTTACTCCCAAAGTTTGACTCTGAAGCCATCCATCAGCTGTGCACGAGCCGTTTTCATTGCCCAAAGTAGGCAGTAGAGACTAGAGACATCGGGCCCCACATTCAAGTTCTGATCCATCAACCAAAAGGCCCCAGTGCAGCATATCATCACTGATGTCTGTAACCCAACCCACAGGGAATAACCTGCAAGGGTCACCGGCATGTCTTCCTCAGGCTCCTCATGCCTTATACTTACAGATACTTCCTTTCTTTAAGGGCCATCATGTGGCCCTTAAATACATTCTCACAATAGCCCTAAGGCTCATACAGATTCATGATTTCTCCAGGGTCATGTGGCTAATAAACAACAGCAAAACCAGATTTTAAGGTCTAGTCTGCCTGCTCCCCAAGCTCAGGCCACTGCCACACCACGAAACTGTCCAGCACCACACATCCTGCCCTATTTCCTGGATGTCTATGGGAGAATGCTCTGACCACTCAAAATAAGTCAGTGCCTGTCAGCTGAACATTAATCCTGGAAGCTGCAGGGCCAGAACCTCTCTCAGGCAGTAGCAACCCGGAGCACTGACACCTCTGAGACGTACCTGAGATGGCTATCTGGCTCCCCCACCACTCCCCAGGTCACCAATCAAGCCTCCTGAATGTAGATGTTCTGCCTCAGATGGCCCTCGAAGGCAGGGTTCTAGGAAATGCCAGGGACAAATACTAATGTGGAAGGCATGGCAAACAACACACGAAGCCAGAAAGCAATAGACCTGAGACCTAGTCTAGTTCTGTCCCCAAGTGGTTATATGACCTTGAGAAGTTTGCCTGCCTTCTTTGTATTTGTTTTCTCTGCTATGGTACAGAAATAATCATCCCCTACCAGGTCTCATAGGTTTGCTATGGGTATGATGAACAGAAAGACTCATCTTGAACAGGAGAGGGCTTTGTAAAGGGCAAAGCACAAAGTAACTGTGGGGTCATTATGATATGACTACCACCAGCTGGCTGGAGAGATTAATGTCCATGAAACAATTAGAAGGTGAAAGAGTAGATAATGAGGTACCAAATTATATGATACAGACCTGGAAGATTATAGTCTCGAAAGGGGAATCTCTGGGATCAGTCAGAGAAACTGCATAGAAAAGAACGGACAGGACTAGAGGATGATGGCAGCAGAAATGTGTAGCCAGCAGGAAGGGGATGAAGCAGCAGGAGGCTAACGGTGCTAGATCAACTGCTGTGTGTTGGGAGGGCAGGGAGGCCACAGTGCGAAGACTGTGGAGAGAAGACCGTCAGGCCAAGGGGCTGGGGCAAGATGCAGTTGGCAACAGGGAGCAACAGGGGAGAGCAGAGCTGGATTTCACAGCAAACACTTACTGCGCACTAACAATGTGGTAGGCACTATCAGAGGTTAGGGGGATACCAAGACGGAGAAAGACATGAACCTTGCTCTCATGACTGCATTTGAATCCTAGCTCTTCTGTCTGCAGTGACATGAACATCAAGGAACAAGCTTTACAATCACAGGATTCTGGATTCAAATCCCTGCACTGCTATTGCTACATCAGTGACCTTCATGGAGTAACCAAAACTCTCTAATTCCCACTTTCCTCATTTGCAGTACAGAAATAATAACAATCTTTCATAGGCTGGTGGTGAGTACTAAATTATATAAAGCACGTTAAAAAAAGAAACTTGGTAGGTGCCTTCTCAACATACAACAGATAACTATTACCATTATCATTCACCAGCTCCGTGACCTTGGGAAAGTTGCTTAACTTCTCTGGGCTTTATTTCATCATTGGTAAACTTCACAAGGTTGTTGTGAAGATGAAAGGAAATAACTGGTCAAAAGTACCTAGCACGAGGCAACAGCTCAGCAAAGTTCTCTTTTCTTTCCTTATCTCCTTCCCTTAACCCTCCTCCCTTTCCCTTTTCCACGGCCATATTTGAGATCTCCCTTGTGACAATGCTCAGCCCCCAAGGAGGGCACTGAGGACATAGCTAGGGCACTTGCTGACTCTAGAAGTCAGCAGGCCCATTTAACCCCCCTACTAACTTACCCAGGGCCTGACCACTCCCATCAGGGAACACGTTCTTTACCCACTTCTTGCCAAGTGGCTTCAATTTGCAAGCACGAAGCCCTTTCTACCTGACGGTCTGACAATTCCTCCTGTGAAACTAAACCAGAAGAGAAAGCCCTGACGTCTAAAATGATGATAAAAGACAGGAGAGTGGTATTTCCCGTGTCTTTCCATAGGAGAAAAGGGAAAGGTACTGGGCGCCCTGACCGAGGGGCAGACAGATCCCACAGGCCTGGCAGGCAAGGCAGGCAAACCTGTGGCGACTTCCAGAGGTTCCGGGAATGTCTGAGAACAAGGCCCTCAGCCTGCTGGAGTCACTCAGGCATGAGGAAAAAATTAGGTTTTCACTAGGAAAGGTCAACTCATAAATACCTGATTAACCCGAGCAAACACATTCTGCTTCAAGTCCAGGGAGAATTTACAACTGATCCAGAACAGAAGTCAAGCTGAGTACACGTTTTCAAAGCTATAACTAACAATTGCTGAGGGAGGGCCTGGTGGAGGAAGTGATGGCTGGCTATAAAAGCCTAATCCAAATCAGGTGAGTGCAGACTCTCCAGTGGAAGCTGCTTTTTCTGGAAACAACCTCTGCACAAACCTGCAGTGCAAAAGCTACCTTGCCTTGAAAGACAAGAGCCAGCCCTTCCACCAAGACCATGGGAGATGCAGAGAAGCAAAGCATAGTAATGACGACACCCTTGCAGGGAATTCTTTTTGTGAAGAAATAATACCGATAACTCTAATCTTATACCTAAGGAAGACATGGTCAGATCAAACCCGTGAAGCCACTAGCTAGGCTTGCCCAAGCCTGCACAGATGTGCTTTTCCCTCTGCTTCCATCCCACTTTGCAAATCGGGAAGGAAAAAAGAAAGGGGAAACGATCTTTCATAAAACACTTACTAGGACTCCTACAAAAGTTGTTAAACGTTTAAATGGTTTTGTTTTTTTTTTAAGATTTATTTATGGGGTGGGAGGCAGAGGGAGAATTCAGAGAATCCTCAAGCAGACTCCCTGCTGAGCCCAGAGCCTGCCCTTGCAAAGACAGGGCTCGATCCCAGGACCCTGAGATCACAACCCGAGCGGAAATAAAGAGTCAGAAGCTCAACCAACTGAGCTACCCAGGCACCCCAAACTTTTAAATGCTTTTAATCCTCCCAATAATCCTGTATGATAGCTAATCCTAGTCCCATTTTATTTATTTATTTATTTATTTATTTATTAATATTTCATTTATTTGTCAGAGAGAGAGAGAGCACGAGCAGGGGGAGGGGCAGAGGGAGAAGCAGACTCCCCGCTGAGCAGGGAGTCGGACGTGGAACTCGATCCCAAGACCCTGGGATCACGACCGGAGCCCAAGGCAGATGCTTAACCGACTGAGCCACCCAGGCACCCCTCCTAGTCCCATTAGAAATGGAGCCCCGGAAAGATCAGGCAACTTGCTCAGGGAAGGGGCTGGTAACGGCAGAGCCCAAATCTGAGCCTAGCCTGCATGATTCCAAAACTTCTCTTTCCACAATTATTTATTGAGAGCCTACTCTATGTCAAGCACTAGCCCTGGGTGAATATACAGCAGTGTGTAGGGCAAAACCCCTGTCGTTATGGAGCTTTCTTCCCAAACACAGCTGTCTCCACATACAGCACACCACACATCTAATAAGCAGATATGCGCATTGCTTTCTGGGCTCGCAGGCAGGACTCAACAAGTGCGTATGGAAGGACTGAATGCAGTCCTTTCCCTCACCTCACAAGAATTCCTCTCAGAGGCTGCCCAGACAGCATTCAACCATTTACTCATCGAGTCTGCATCCTTCTTCCCACCTATGGCAAGCCGTACCTTAAAGCAAAGCTTCCTTGTCGAACTGATAAAATGGCTCCAGTCACCCAGTGAGCATGACGCCAGTATACTTCAGAGTTTACAAAACACTTTCCATACGTGATCTTCTTTAGTCCTCATAAAATTTAATAAGGTAGGTATTGTTCCCATTTAACACGGAAACAGACACCAGAAAGTTTAGTTACTAGTTTCTTGTGTCCTTCTACACAATTGAGTACTGCATCTGAGCTAAAGCACAGTTCTTCCTGGTCCTGAGTGCATTCTCCTCCCCTTCTCCTAAGAACATCTCATAATCTATTCTCAATATTAGACAAACCAAAAGGGTATCATGTCACTATCTAGACCATTCTGTTTGAATAAGCTTTTCAGGTTTCCCATAGCATCAAAACAGAACAAATAAACAAAACCACTGTGTTTTATCCTACTGTGGTATTTACTTTGATTGTTATTAATATTTTGTTACTTTTCCCCTTAAAGGTGTTTTAACTGTATTTTTCATATTCTAATTTGCCATTTATTCCCAAAAGAACTTTTTTTTTTTTAAAGATTTTATTTATTTGACAGAGAGAGAGAGACATAGCAAGAGAGAGAACACAAGCAGGGGGAGTGGGGGAGGGAGAAGCAGGTTTCCCGCCGAGCAGGCAGCCCGATGCAGGGCTCGATCCCAGGACCCTGGGATCATGACCTGAGCCGAAGGCAGACGCTTAACGACCGAGCCACCCAGGCGCCCCCCAAAAGAACTTTTGATGTGTAACACTAAGCATATATGCTATATGTATAGAAAAGGGCCTGAAAATACTTTTATAATTTTTTCAAGTCAGTGAGAAAGATAATTCAACTTATGAAAATCCGTTTACAGACTTGCCTTCTTCAGGAAAGATTTTAGCTTCTGAAGTGGCACACACCATTAGGTAAAGGTTGCAGAAAGTATAAGCTTCAATTCCAGGTTAATGACTCAGCATGTTCTTTGCAAAAAAAAGCCCAACCCCGCATCTCTATCCCCCACTCGCACCTCCCCACAGTCAACAGGTATATTCCAGCAACCAAGGCCAGGCTGAGGGCTCTGTCACCACCATTCTTACTCTCCAGGTAGCATTGTTCTAACTTTACTAATTGCAAGGAAACTTCAAGAAAGAAACAGACTCTAAAGCCAGATGCCAAAGCAAAAGACCTAGAGGAACAGAGGCCTGCTCTCCAGGAACCCAGAAGGCATCCTATAAAAAAGACCCTATTGCCTCTGGTATAACACAGCACACTCTGAGCAAATCAAGACCTAGGCTTGGCTTGATTCAGAGAGCTGGCCAATACCGCCAACACCCTTCCCTTTGCCAGTGTGTCATGATGCCTGAGATTCTAACACTATAACTTCATTTGGTTCTTTAACAAACACATCCTGAGTGCCACCCCTTGCAAGAGTGGTAGTAGTCAAATGGGAAGGGGGGCGGGGGGGGGGGGGTGCAGATCCATGCCTCATGAATATCAGCCAGATTAGAGAGACAGGCAGAAGGCTCTGGAAATGCAGGCCAAGAAAATAATTCTGGCTGTAGAAACTGAAGAAGACTTTCTGGAGGTAGGAAATTATCTCAGCGTGGAAGGATAGGAGGATATGAAATCATTGTACTACTTTAGGAAGGTAACGAGGCTTTGGGAGAGACCCGTATTTGAATTCTGGTTCGGTTGCTTACAGGCTATAATGACAATCAGGCAAATTATTTTCCTTTCACAAGTATTTCCTCATCTGTAAAATGGGCATGATACACATCTCAAAAGACAGCTGTGTAAAACACTAGCCCCAACTTGGAACATGGTAGGAATTAATAAACACCCTTTCCTTCTCCCTTTTTCTGGTTAGAGCCGAAACACACACCAGGGAGGAATGCTCCAAAGCAGGGGAAATTACTTTCCAGCTAACAGAGCAAAGCCCTTTGGGGGTTAACAGAACAGAGAATCAACCTGAAAGGGCATCTCAGGAGTCTAGAGAGTAGCAAATCCAGGCATATCCAGACCCAGGTCTCAGCCTCTATCTCTCTCCACCACGAGACATGTGGCAACCCATTCTGGACAAATACCACATCATTGTGCATTTAGTTAGATGAGGAGATAGAAACCCACTCCTCAGCTCCCTGCAAAGACAGCCCTGTGCCAACTTCTGGTACTACAGGAGGCGGGAGCAGGACCTAGTGCAAAGAAAGGTATTGAGTCCAGGTGCCAACATTTTAATTAGTCCAACCTCAAAAGTCTATAACCACAGGAGATTAAAAGGAGCCCCCGGGGAAAGCCTCTGCCCTTCACACAGTTCAGCCAATTAGATCTGCTCAAGTGCCCTAATTTTCATCACTGAATTCTTCGGGGAATCAGGCCTCACCAAGCTCTAACTCCTGGCGGAGAGTACAGGCCCTAGCTCAGCTCAGGAAGAACAGCTGGGTGTGGGCTGTGAGAGAGGCCGTATCAAGTATGCCCTGAGGCCCTGACACCCTTCCAGCATCAGTAAACTAAGCCTTGCCTTGCCAGGCTCCATTCCTCCACCCCAGTGTCCTACTGTGAATCATTTTCCCAGTGGCTATCCCCTAGCTGATCCACACCCGAAAAGCTAGCAAAGGTTAGTTTTGATTCTCAGTTCTGGGGTAACCTCACCCCAGTAATGCTTGTATTTTAAAGGAAGATGCTCCAAAATGGAAATAACTTCAAAACTCAAAAGAATAGAGCTACATGGTAAACCAGCAGGCAAATATGAAAATTGAGGCACGAAGGGGTAAAGTGTCTTGTCCAAGTTAATGATAAGATACTACACTCGAAAGCCAACAACCTTTATATTTCCCAAAGGCTCAGGCCCTCTCCCTTGCAACTTGTTGTCACTGAAAGTGAAAAAGCAAGGTTATAAGGAAAAGTGAGAACCCAGGGGACAAAGGGTAGTAAGGAGAAGGGATGAACCAGGGAATTATATAGAGGACCAGACAATTTAAAGGAAAACTAATCATAAATTACTCATATGTGTATAAGACTAAACACCTGTCACATTATTTCATAAGATCTGTACACATCAACCTTGTGAGGTAAGTTCTATTATCCCCAAAATACCTGGAATGGGGGAAACAAAGGCCCAGAAACGTCAAGAGTATCACCACCCATGTTAACTACGTCTACTCAATTCTTAGCCTAGTGTTCTTTTTTATTAAAGTACCTATTCCATAAAGAAAACTATGAAGACTCAAGAGAACCAAGCTAGGAAGAGAGGAAAAAAAGAAATAAAGGTTCAAGGGAAATAAGTGAAAAGAAAATGCTTTAAGACAAAAGCTACAAAACAAGCAGCAGCTGTTTTATTAGAAAATCTTGCAATCCCCCTCTACTGTCTCAGAGGGTGTGTGACAAGACATCCGACAAGATGGCCAGTTTCAGGCCCACTTCCGTGACAGGCAGCTGTGTAACCACAGACCTGACAAAACACAAGCAGCCTACTCCCGCTTCTCAAGAGGACTCGGGAACTTGTGTACTAAACCAAAGAGATGCCCTCAAGAGGACTCCAAGCACCAGCTTTGACCAGCAGCTACACCCTAGTAGGTACCTCTGCTCCAAGCCAGGGCTCACCTGGTCTAGCAGGAGTCTCCTCCAAAGCATAGCCTAAAATTCAGCTATCACTCTGCCCCAACACCTTGAGCCTGCAGAAGGTTGGCAGAAGACCCTGGGGGGAAGGGGATAGTACTCATCTCTCAGGCCAAGAACAGCTGATAGGATAGGATTGCTTAGTGTTCCTTCAGTAACTCCATTTCCCACTGGAAAAGTAGAGATGTGTAACTATGAAAAACTTGGCATGTTCCCAGACCAGAAAGCCCCAAATGCAGGTGAGTAGTCTAGGACAGCCTAAAGTGAAAGAAGACCTCCCATGAAAAACTGTAAGTTTAAGTCTGCTCTTATTTGGCCAAAATACTCACTATATATATTGGCTCTACCTCAAGCCGTAATCCTGAGATAATACCCTCACACAGCACTTAAGAGTTTTACAAAGTATATTATCTTCCATTGCCTTCATAAGGTAGAGATTAATATTGCTTTTTTTTTTTTTTTTCAAACTTGGGAACTAGGGCTCAGAGAGAAAAGGGAGCCCGTTCAAGATTTTATAAACAGGGCGCCTGGGTGGCTCAGTTGGTTAAGTGACTGCCTTCGGCTCAGGTCATGATCCTGGAGTCCCAGGATCGAGTCCCACATCGGGCTCCCTGCTCAGCAGGGAGCCTGCTTCTCCCTCTGACCCTACCCCCTCTCGTGTTCTCTCTCTCATCGTCTCTCTTGCTCGCTCTCAAATAAATAAATAAAATCTTTAAAAAAAAAAAAAATTTTATAAACAGAAAACGTCAAAGGCTGGAGTTGAACCCAGGTTTTTCCATCTCCAAGACTGATTTTCCTACAATGAAGACCCAGCTTTGTTAGAAAGCTTAATAGCTAAAAAACAAGAAACTTGGATTCTCAGACTTGGAATCCATCCATTGCACAAATCATTTCATTTCTTTAGGCACCTGAAAGCTCATCTATAAAATGGAGAGATCTGAAAGAAGTGTGGAGAAGAGAAGTCTTTGGTTCCTGGAGTACTGTGAAATGTAGCCCCTTGCCCAGCACTTCAAATAAAGTCAACTACCCCTCCACGCATCACTGCCTAGCACTGACCCTCCTTCTAACTGTCACATATTTTCTGTTAATGGCACCACCAGGCTCCTCATTACCCATACTCAAAACATGGGCATACCTCTGACTCTTCTCTTTCCTTCCTACCCTTAAACTATAAGTCCTATTGATTCTACATCCACAATGAAGACCCTAATCTCTGCTCGTGAACAACTGCAAAGTCTCCTACCTTGGCTCCCTACCTCCACCCTCACCCCCACCAGTGCATTGTATATACACTCTGAGATTAATCTCCCTAAAGCAAAACTCAGGTCATGACCTTTCCTTGGTCAAAACCTGCACAAATGACTTATTGCCTACAAACTCAAGTCTAAATTCTTTAGCCTGGCATTGAGGCCTTCCCTGATCCTTCCTCAATCTTTTCTGCCTTATTTTATAGTACTCTCCTTCATAGATGCTACTCTCCAGCCAATCTGGACTAACTAATGTCCCCGAGAGACTACTTTTTTCCACTCCATGCCTTCATTCATGACATTTCCTCTGGCTGGAATGCTTGCCTCAACCTACCTTACATTTCTGCCTGAAGTACCTGAAGAGCCACTAAGCTGCCACCTCTTCCACAAAGCTTCCCTGATCTCATTTTCCAAAAGGACCATCAGTATCATTCATAGGGCACTAAACCTAGATCACCTTGCACAATAAACTAGCAAATGGGAGACCCATTGTGAGGATTATATAAGATCATGTACGTGAAAGTAGTACAG
This sequence comes from Phoca vitulina, assembly GCF_004348235.1. NCBI lineage: Eukaryota > Metazoa > Chordata > Mammalia > Carnivora > Phocidae > Phoca > Phoca vitulina. Next base: position 12,088,019 of record NW_022589739.1, read on the forward strand.
AGTAGTAGTAATAGTAAACTAGCCCAGTCCTAGTTTAGAGTAGGTACTCAATAAATAGGAGCTCTTATTATAATAAAGAAAAAAGTCAGTGCACATCTTACAGTCCCCTATTATACACAGTACTTCTACTGGGCAGGAACTGTCATATAACATACACGTTAAATGTTGACCGAAGAAGTAAAGAACACTACAAAGATACAGACTCTATCCCAAAGCTTATATCCAAAAGAGTTCAACCATAATGCTAGTTTTGGAAGACATAAACTGAAAACACACCACTCTGTAGCTATATACTCCACCACTGTGATAGTCCCATTCAGAATTTATAACTGAAATACACCCTCTCATTCCCTCCCCCACCCCAAATTCCTAATCCCGGTTCTTCCAAGCCACTTAGGTGACACAAAAAACTAATGCCACTAACAGTCTGATAAGCTGTACACTTTTTAAACCAAATGCACATCTCTACCTAAATTCATATAGCTGTTTCTTCCCCTCCCCACAAATTATTAAACTAAAATAGAAACATCACTGGCCTTTGGGTCAGATAAACCTAAATTCAAATCCTGGCTTAATAACCTTGGGAAAATCACTTAAATTCTCAGAGTTACAGTTTCCCCATCTACAAAATGAGAAAAATATTCACCCTTAGGCATTATTATACGGATGTAAAGCACCTAGCCCAGTGCCTAGAACATAACAGGTGCTCAATGAATAGTAGCTACCATCATCATTCTTATCATTGAAGTTATTTGAGTTGTGTTAATTACATATTTATCTCTTTAGCGATAGGAAGGGTGAGTTCCCATGAACTTTGCCCTTTTCAGCAGAAATTACTTGAAACAAGACCTCCCGGAGTTTGGCTACCCAGCAACGTACAAGCGCGCGCGCGCACACACACACACGTGCACACACACACACACACACACACATACTGCTTTCTAACCTGTGCATGTATCATACAGGGCACCTGTCTCCCCTGGCCACTACATTTTAGGTGCTGGCTCTGGGAACTTGGCAAACATGGACACATTTGTTTTAACATACACTGTAGTGATGAGAGTTCTGAGAGCTTCCTGAGAGGCCTGAGATAACCCAGAGAGGCCGAACAGGAGCAGAGCTACTGAAATCACCCTGGAGAGAATTAGAAGCATATGAGATTTGGAAGCCTGCCTGCCAGAGAGATTTCTGGTCATTACCTAGGCCAGAACTCCATACAAGGCAGCCAGGAGCTCTGGAGATGTGGCCAACAGAGGAAAGGGACAGACCTGTCCTCGCTGGGCCATGCCGGCCACAGGGCTGACTCCCTCAAACCGCTGCCTCCTCCACCAAGGCTCCCTAGGGGCCCTTTCCCCAGTGCCCTGGAGGAAAGCTGCTGTGATGTCTGCTCAGGCTGGAGTTCTCTGAGGTCCAGGGAGTTCCAGGATCAGAGATAACATTTTAAAAGCCAGTGATCTTCACCAGCCTATCCTACCTCCCTGCTGCACAACCAGCCCAGCAGGAAAGAAGACTCCCTCCTCCATCCCACAAGCCAGGCTAAGAAAAGCAGTTAAAGTGTATTGTGTTCATTTGGCTGCCTCAAGTTTGACCTGAGGTAAACCCACGTGGACCATGGAACCAAAGACAGCGACAGCAGGACCCAAGGAAGGCTTGTCCGCAGGTCTCATGTCGGGCCCCTCGGAGCACAGTCCTGCTGCAGCCACCTGCTCAGGTAGCCGTTGCTGAGGCAAACAAAAACTGTTGGCCAGAGTCAGGGCCAAACCATCCCCCAGTGTAACTAATAACTGTCATCGAGCACAGCTTTGGTAGGTCCTCAACAAATAGGGACGAAGTAGAGTCAGCAGAAAAATAACGCTCACAGAACTCCTCAGAAAACCCACCACGTAAATCCTACCCCTAATCTCGGAGCACTCTTGTCTAAGCTTTTCATAGGAACCGGTGCCTATTTACCCGGCACTCTCCCTTCATGCCTACTCAATCCAAAGATCCACTCATTGCTATCCATTCATTCATTCAACAAATATCTACTGAGCACATACTTTCTGACCAGCACTGTGAGAGACACCAAGGATACGTACTATCGTCAACAAAACAGAAACGAAACAAAACAAAATTGGAAACAACAACAAAAAAAATGGCTTTAAAATCTATACAACACTTTCATATAAATTAACTCTCTTTTAACCCCATTTTTCAAGTGAGAACACCGTAGTTTGGGCCCTATAGCCAGTAAAGACTTCAGCCAGGGCCCAGGGCTCTTGATTCTAGAGCAGGCTATCTCTTGCTTTAAGAGGTATGAGCAGGGTGTGAAGTGCATAGAGTAGTGCAGACAGCAAGTGCCACCAGAGCTTGATCAGAGATGAGAGGGAACTCGTGGCTAGTACTGATGTCAGGGAACACTTCCCAGAGGACTGAGAGGTTAGGTAGGAAGAGAGGAGGAGAAGGGAGGGCATTCTGGGAGGAGAGTACAATGACATAAGTAAAGGCAAAAGAGAAGCAGTGTGAGGTATGTTCTGCAGACCAGAATAAAGAAAAAAGTGTGGCTGGGCCAAGATCCAGAGAGAGGAACACAGGAAGATAAAGTAGGCAAAGTGGTCTGGAGCCAGAAGCTTGGGTCGGGAAGGAAACCCCCACCCATCGAGGGATTTTAGAGGCTGCACCATCTTTGTCCCAAGCTCCCCAGCAGAAGACAAAAGTACGAGGCTGCTGGCTCATTTCAGGTTTCTCTTTGCAGGTCTGTCATGACATAAATCTGTTCCACTCTGACAAACACGACAGGGCCGTAGCCTTCCTTCTGCAGATCCACCTGCCCCAGCAAGTGATGCCAACACAGGCGAGGCTTTGTCAAATTCTCAGGGCCCAAAGAGCTTCTTCCCCTTGGCACTCTCCAGGTGGCCAGAAGTTTTAGACACATTTAACCTGCCTGGGGAGGCCCCAAGTCCATACATAATGCAAGCAGCTGAGCCAAACAACAGTGAGAGACGCAGTACAGCGCTTGGACACTCCTCCTTCAGGGAGCCTGCTCCGTACATCCCAAGAGACAGAGATCCCTCCGTGCTCTGAACTGAAATGCCAAGGGAGTGGTACAGAATGCAGATACGTATTAGTCACCGTAAGCCACAGATACCACTGGGCTCCCTTTACTGTGCCTGATATGAAAGCTCTCTAGCTGTGCGGGAAACTCCTCAGAAGCGGCGCTTGATGCTGATTTTGTGTACTCCCAGTTCTGCCCAGTCCCATTTCTGTGAACATGATACAGTATTGTGAACCACTTTCTAGTTCTCCTCTGTATAGGTCTCACATCCCCTAACAATCTAAACTGGCTGTGTTAGGGTAGAAAGACTCCACAACAGAGTGGAAATAGCATGTGAATGAGAATCAGACAAAATGAGATTCTAGCTAAAACACTGGGCAAATTTCGATACTCTGATATGTAAAATGAGGAGTTTGGAAGAGATGGTCCTTAAAAGCCCTTGAGCTTTGACATACTAAGACATTAAGTCCTAGCATCTAACACCAATGACCTAAAAGGTCATAGTAAGTTTTTCATCTGTCAATGTGTAAGTCCCAGTTCAATGCCACTTATAAGTCTAGCTCTCTGAGGCCAAGTTGGGGCACTAAAGACGCCAAGGTCAGTAGATGCACAATGGGCTTCAGAACTGAAGGTACCAAGCTGAGCAGCTGCAAGACAACACTAGAACGTAGGATAAAAAGCTACTTTAGGATTGGGCCTAAGATACAGGAGGAATATAGAGGGAGGGGCCATGCCAATCTACGTGTCAAAGCAATGAAGTCATGCATGAACCAAGAGGACACGATACCAAAGGGAGTACAGAGAGACTCCACAAAACTCTAGGAGGCAAGTAAAGGAAGTTAAAGAAAAGCTGAGAGGGCACAGCACCTAGAAGCCATTGTTCCCAAGATCATGGCCCTGGGGTGACACCATAGGCATCTTCTTTTTACCGCAGGCAGGGTAAATGTATCATGGCCCTAGGGTGATACCACAGGGTGATACCAAGGCCCCCAGTGATCCCCACCCTGCTGGTGTTCATGCCCTTGTTTAAGCCCTTCACCTTGAGTATGGGCCAGACTTACTGACTTGCTTCTAACACACAGAATATGGCAGAAGTTGTGGCATATCAATTGTGAGATTAGGCAATAAAAAGACTATAGCTTGGGCACTCCCTCTTGGATCACTTGTCCTGGGGGAAGCCAACTACCATGTCATGAGACAGCCCAATGGAGAGTCCCAGGTGGCAAGGGACCAAGGCCTGCCAACAACCACATAAATTAACTTGAAGATGCTCTCCCCCCCACCCCCGCAATCGAGCTGTCAGCCCCAGCCCAAGAGCTTGATGCAACCTCATGAGAGACCTTGAGCCAGAGGCACTTAGCTAAGTGAGCACCCAGATTCCTAACCCACAGAAACTGTTAAGATAATAAATGTTTATTATTTTAAGCCTCTAAGTTTGGGGATAATTTGTTATGCACCATTACAGGTAGGGACCAGGCCCATCTGGTCAGCCATTTCAAGCCTGCAGCTGGGGCTAGGGAAGTGGTTACACCCAATAAAAGGAAGGGGGAAAGGACCGGAAATAAGGTCAAATACAAGCACCCACACTTTATCAATAGCTTCCCTACAGGCTAGAGTAAGGCCTGAATAAAAGCCTAGCTCGACCATACCCAGAGTCTATACATGTTTGATGGGTATACCTCCAGTTAAACAATGGAACTGCAGCAGGTTCAGAGGTGCTTTAGAGAGGTGCTACCACAAGTAGACACTCGGATTCTGACTGAGGTTTTTCAGGCCCACGAAAGCTAAGGTTGAGAGGACCCAACTATCCCTAATCATGCAGTACTTGAGAGTTTATAAAGCCTTCTCACTATGTAAGTCATCTCATGTGATCCTCACTACAAACCTATCCATTAAGGTTACTGATTCCCTTTCTACAAATAAAAAAAAAACTAAGCCTGAAAGAGATGAAGTGACTTACCCTCCACTAGATCCATAGTTAGTAAGGAAAGGAGCTGGAATTCTCAAGTCCCCCTAAATCCAGATATTTACTTCTGATGGCTGTGGCCAACTCAGACCCTTCAGCAAAGCCAAGCCAATCATCTCACTCTACATCAAGGCTTCTATCCAGCCCCATCCACTCACTTCCCAACCCTCTCCTCCCGCTCCACATGGGTCCTTGGTGGAATGAGACAGTCTTCCAGCTACTCTTAACTGCATTCTCTTGGTAAGGATTGCAAAGGTAAGAGTCTGGTTTCTTTAAAATCCTACACAAAGTTCTTCCAAGTGAAGTGAAACTATTGGACCCAAACCGATCTAGATGATTTTTTTTTTTTTTTTGAACGGAGACAAAGAGTGAGAAATTCTAAAACAGTGAACTTTTTTTTTAAGATTTTATTTATTTATTTATTTTGACAGAGAGAGAGAGACAGCGAGAGAGGGAACACAAGCAGGGGGAGGGGGAGAGGGAGAAGCAGGCTTCCCATAGAGCAGGGAGCCCAACGTGAGGCTCAATTCCAGGACCCTGGGATCATGACCTGAGCCGAAGGCAGACGCTTAACGACTGAGCCACCCAGGCACCCCTAAAACAGTGAACTTTCTAAATAAGTGAAGCTTATTCTTCAACACTACCTAACCCTCTCCGAGGAAAATTTTTTCAACTTCTAAGCAAGTGCTTAGTGAATTACAGGAGAATCAGAATCAGAAAATAAATCCCCTTCAGTTTAGTTCTACAAACGTTATTATATACAAAGTATAGTACATGCCAAGCCTTGTGCTAGGAGCTTGCTGTCCTACCCTCCGAGGAGTTTATGGTATGCTGAGGAAGGCAAGCACATACACAGATAACTCCACTAGCACAGCATGGTTCCTAAGATTATAGACTCTATCATACTCTGCAGCCACACTTGCTTCTCCCTCTCCCTCTGCCCCCAGCTTGTACTCTCTCTCTCTCTCTGTCTCTCTCTCTCAAATGAGTAAATAAAATCTTTTTTAAAAAAGAAAAAGAATAAACAGTTCTGAGCGTGGATGAAAATATCAAGTACCCTGGATGAGCAGCACATCCACAGGTTGAGGAAAAGCCCAGAATGTGTAGCAAGACATATGAGATGGTTTGAAAGGAAGAGAAAAAATATGATCCATTCAAATAGGCCCTGATTCCACCTTTTCCAACAAACTTTAACAGAGGTTTTAGGCTAGGCACAATAAAAACAGAGATAAATAAAGTACAACCCCTCCTCCCTTCTTCCACAGAGCTTACACTTGGAAGAGAGCAAATATATACACAATGTGTTGTTATGTGTTACATTAGAAATTTATACAAAGTGTCCTGGGGTAATAAAGAAAGCTCTGTATTGTTATTATTTTATTTCTTAAACTGTGTCCTGGGCACATGGTATTCAATGTATTATTTTTTATACCTTGTTGTATATCTTAAATATTTCATATATTTTATCAGCAGTAACAAAAAAACAAAAAAAAGGAAAAGAAAAAAAAAGAAAAGCTCTGTTGGAAGCCCAGACTTCTCTCCCTAAAAGTCTGATAGCCAGAGCTGCTTGTTTCCTGGAGTATCATTTCCCACAAAGGGAACTGTACCACAGCATGCCCATGAAGTCATTAAGCAATGTATCTCAAAGTTACTCAGCAGGAAACGAGAGGCCCCTTGGTGCTCAAACCCAAGTCCTATGGAGCCTGAGGAAACCATTTCCCTCAACAAGACCTCATCCCTTCCTTGCCAAAGAACAGGAGTTCTTAACATGAAGGCCCCACATTCCTGAGGAGCCCATGGACAGAATTCAGAAGGGCCTGTGAATTTGGATGGGAAAGAAATTACATCCCTATTTCCAATATTCTTTTACTGAAAGGTAACATTTCCTTCAATTATATCTTATGGGCAACCAACCACAGTATTAGTAGCGTACCTATGATTTTGTCACCAAAAGAAATGATATTTTCACACCACATTACACTTGCACATATCTCAAAATATTATTTACATTTATCATTACTTCAAGATTATGGTAGTTCTTAGACCTGCCCCTAGATCACATATGACTGCAATCTTCCTGTCTACAGGCTCTCATGCGAGGTAGCCGGCCAAGTATGAAGCAACTCTGCCCAGTTATTGTTCAGCCACCAAACAGTGAGACTCCATGTACTCACACTGGAGACCCAGGCATCTACAATGCCCGTTCCTGCAGCCTTCCCCAAGTCAGACCACCACTCCCTCCTGGTTCCCCTCTGCCTCTACCCAACTCCTCCTTCCAGGAAGTCCTCCCTAGCCACCTCAGCTGAGCCCAACCCACACACAGCTCTCTTAATCCTCAGGCTACACTGTCTACACTGCCTGGTTTTATGCTTCATTAAGCCTGTGCATTATGCTACATTTAATAGTAGCATACCCCCTGCCCCTAGACTTAGACTTCTTTGGTAGCCCTAAGTCTCTTCCATAGCACAAAGCAAGCAGTAAGCACTCATTGTGGATTGAATAACCAATTAAGTCAGGGTCCTTGACTCGATTGTCTTTGTCTAGTTCCACCAATAACCCACTGTGGAACTTGTATTTGATGCTTCTCTGGATGTCAGTTTCCTCATTTGTAAAAATAAGTGGGTTGAACTAACTGATGTTTCCACCTCTTAACTTCTGAATTAGGCAACCACTTTCTATCTCCCAAGATCTGAGAAAAAAATTATGGGGGAAACTGAAATGCCTCCCCCAGCTCTCCCAGGCAGTGTTAGTCACTTGCTCCTCTGGGCTGCCCACAGCCTTGTGTGTGTGTATACAATACCTCTATCACAGCGTGGATCCCAAAGCTGTGAGAGAGTCTATACCCTAAGGGCTGAGGTGGATGCAGGGAGAAGAGTCAGGCTGCCTGGGTTCAAATTCTAACTCTACTCCCTACTTGCTGTACAACCTTGGGCAAGTTTCTTAACCTCTCTCTGATTCCATTTCCTCCAATATAAAACAGGACTAATACTCAGCACACCGGCTGACTGTAAGAATTAAGTGAAATAAAATGTTTGGAACAGTGCCTGCCACACACTAAGCACTAACAAATGTTAGTTGCTATTATTGCTGCTGTTAATTAATGTCTTCCTAGGCACTGAGTTGCTCCTTCAGCTGGATCTCTGTCCTCCTCCCATTCTCCAAACAGTGCTCTGGTCACGCTTTCTTCCGCAGCACCACCACATGATAATATATTTATTTATGTATTTATTTCCTACCTCTCCACTAGACTGTAACCTCCTTTTTTTTTTTTTTTAAAGATTTTATTTACTTATTTGACAGAGAGAGACGCAGCGAGAGAAGGAACACAAGCTGGAGGAGTGGGAGAGGGAGAAGCAGACTTCCTGCTGAGCAGGAGCCCAATGCGGGGCTCAACCCCAGGACCCCGGGATCATGACCTGAGCCGAAGGCAGACGCCTAACGACCGAGCCACCCCGGTGCCCCTAGACTGTCACCTCCTTGAGGGCACAGAACCTATCTGTTCTATTCATCCTTAAATTCCCACCATCAAACATACTGTGTGTGCCACAGAGCAGACACCCAAATATTTGTTGAATAAATAGCACATGAACTGCACTGTTCGAGGTTTGCTGAATAAATTAACCTAGCTAAGGGGTGACTGTCAAAGCTGGGTGCAGATGATGTCCTAGCTGCTCCAGGATTAGTGTGACCCTCTCCCAGCCCCAATATCAGCCTCAGCCAAGCCCCACCCACCTGCCCTTGGCCCTGGTCCAGTTCCGGGAGCTACCCTCAGCTAAAATTAGCATAGCCACCAAGATGGCCAGGCCATTTATAGCCTTGGAGGCAGCAGCAACTAGCTGGGTGGGCAGACAGGGCTCTGGCCTCCCACTCCCACCAGGGGTTGATTGAGAAGCCAGCCTGCAGTGCACAGACTGCCTAGATGCCTATCCTCCACCCTGTTCTGGCTATACTGAGTCACACCACAGTTCCTGATCAGAGGCCCTCAGTATCTCCAACACTGGCAGTCACAACCTGACTCACCTGGGATCCCCCACAAACATTCTGCAGAAAACCTTTTGAGTTTCTGGAAGCAATGAGCCCAGAGTCTACGGGAGGTTCCAAGCATCGGTTCCAGGCCAGCTTCAGAAATGCAGTCCCCAGGGTAGCACGCCCAGGCTCAGATCTTTACTGAGAAAGTGACTTAACACAGGTGGGTGTGCGGGCATCAAAGAGCCAGAAGGTGACAGGAATGGCCTCTCCACTGCCCAACTGAGGGGGCCTCTTAATGGAGCACCTGCCTTCACTGCAGGGACAGGGCTCTAAGGTGGACAGATACATCCAACGAGAGAAAAAATCCAATTCTCTGGCCCCTGCAGAAGACTCTCCAGGGAAGAAAAAGACAGCCCTTTCCATGGATCTCATCAGCTCAGTTACAAGGGCCTGCCTAAATAACGACCGGGAAGAAAGTAACATTCTCTTGGCCCTGCCTACCACTCCTTTAATGGGGCCGGGCCAGAGAAGATGGGAGAAACCTAAGACCTGCCTATAAGACAAGACCCAGTTTCTTCACCTATAAAAAGGGGGATAATACCACCTGCCATGCATTCTACTAGGCTATTATGAGCCTTTTATAGGAAAAATAGCTGTGTAATTGTAAAGTATAAACTATAGAGAACATATAAATTGAGCGGGTATGCCAAATCTGATTAGAGAAATGGCAGCTTTAAGGGCAAGTAAAACTCCTGTGTTCTAAGACTACATGGGGACTGTAAGGCCTACGAGAGTTCCTGACTGCATAAGAAGCTTCTCCCCAAATCCTTTAGCAGAGCCCAGTCCGTAAGCCACCTCTTTGCAAAAAAAATGAGTCCCTGTCTGAGTCAAAGTCCCAGACAGGCCCAAGGGGACAACCTAGAACAACAGTTCTGGGGTCCCCAGGTTCCCACAAACTACAATCATGCCTAGCTCCTAGGGTCTCTCTCTGAGACTTCCCTCCCTGGGATTCAGTATTATTATGACAACAGAAACTAATTTCTGAACTGAGAGGAATCAAGGCCTAAGTGATAGAGTCAGCATAGCCAGGCCTCTGAGATATGTTGTGAGGAGGGCTGTCCCCACAAGCTCAAGTCATGGGGTGGTTCTGAGGGATGCTGGAATGCCTCTTACCTTAGGCAGGTGTGTCCACACAAACACACACACACACACAATCTTCTCGATAGCAAGCTAATGCCTAAAGTTCAGAATTTCATCCCTTTAGCTCATGTCTAAAATATAAAACACCTCCTCCCCCCCAAAAAAGATATTCATTTTATGTCAGGCACTCATATTTTAGGGGGAGAAAAGGACATTTTATCTGTTATAAACAGGAATGTCACTGAGACAGCAGAGATGTTCCTAGGGTTCCTAGGATCTACTTCACAGTTTGATCTACATCTGCCTAGTAGACTTTCCCTTCACAGCCCAATGAAAATCAAGCTTTGAGCTACATTTCAGGGGCCAAGGAGATACCATATGGAGGAACAAGATTAATCTGCAAGAAAGACCAATCTTCAAAATAACAGCCTACGGGGCGCCTGGGTGGCTCAGTCGTTAAGCGTCTGCCTTCAGCTCAGGTTGTGATCCCAGGGTCCTGGGATGCAGCCCTGAATCGGGCTCCCTGCTCTGCGGGAAGCCTGCTTCTCCCTCTCCCACTCCCCCTGCTTGTGCTCTCTCTCTCGCTGTGTCTCTCTCTGTCAAATAAATAAATAAAATCTTTTAAAAAAATAAAATAAAATAAAAAATTAAAAAACAAAATAATAGCCTAGGTGCTATGCTTGTACGTAGCGCAACCCTACTTGCAACTCAGCCCTTCAGGTACACCCAGCCCAATCAAAGAAGTTAAAAGAGAGGGTTTTCGGAGAAAGGGTCTATCATCAAAGCCAACATCTGGATCCATCCATGAAACCTCCCAGCCACCATGACCTATGTTTCCTTTTCCTCCTATATCAATGGGTATCCACTGAGCAGTCCCCTCATAAAGAACTCAGCTATAAACACTCCCTAATCCGCAACCCACTGCTTTGGATAGATCACGGTGACAGGGTGAGAGAAATGGGGAAAGAAAACTGAATTCCTTCTAAGTCTTGTGTAAAACAACTGAATTTTAAAAGTATTCTTTTCTTTTGCATTCTGCACCAGAACTCCAGGGCTCCTGATACCTGACAAGGCTCCATGAGTGCATAAGGAAAAACAGGACAGATCAAAAATATCATAGAATTCCTACCCTCATCAGTCAGAAGAAATGGAATAAATCAACAAGTGGCCCCAGAAATTATACCATACCCACAATAAGAAAAAGCCATTTAACTCCCTAGCGGTAAATAGTATTCCATCTAAAGAACTGCCTTGATATTTCAAATGGGATAGCTAAAAGACAGCGGATTACCTAAGGGAAGGGAGGGACTAAGTTTCCCACGCTTGTTGGAACAGAAAGGCACACCTCAACACCAAGCTATAGGGCAACAGAGTTGGCCCAGGCCTGACTTTCCCTGCCCAACCCAAGTAGCCTCAACCTCCCCTGTGCTGCCAAGTGCTGAAACTGGCCAAAAGCAATAGACTTATCATGGCCAACAGACATCATTTGCCTAGGCCATTCTTCCAGACAAGTAGTCCTGAGAAGGGGTCCTGGCTTGCTGATCTGAAAGGCCAAGGTGCCCGAAAGGCCAACCCCTTCTCACTGCCAACAAAAGACATCCTGGGGAGAGAGGAGGAAAGTTGTTCGTCAGGGACAGACATTAGCCATGGCTCCTGAACAGAAAGAACTCCTTGGACTACTCAGAACAGGCAGTGCCATCAGCCGCACATGTAGAAACCTAAGGTTCAACTTGCCCACTCAGGCACCTCAGTCCAGCCCAGTCCAGCCCGTGGCAAGGCCTTACCTGCCGCAGTGGACTCCTCAGAACTGGCCCCCGAGCCAGCTCCTGTCGCCTTCTCGCTGTGGCTATGGCTGAAGCTCTGGCCGTGATGCAGGAGGAGCCCCCAGAGGAGCCACAGGGCAACACGGGCGCACACATCCATGACTCCAGGTCTCAGTCAACATGCGCCTGATGTGGACACCTCAGGATCCCAGAGCAAAGCCGGGAGCCCAGAAGTGTAGCCGACAGTCCTGGAACCCCAGGCAAGAGGCCCTCGAGGTGCCGCAGCTGTCCAGCCACCCGCCGGCCTGCCTCCTACCACAGCCAAAGGTCAAGTGCTCCAAGTTTGGGCGCGGGAGGAGGGCGGGTTCCTCCGGTCCAACAGTGGGTCCGCCGGAGCTGCGGCGGCCTGAGCGCCGAGTCTGCTCCAGCCGCTTCCGGAGAGTTTGGACAGGGTGGCTGCGGGGCCGCTGTCAGCTCCGCAGCGGGCTACACCTCTGCGGGAGGAGGCGGACGGGCGGAATCTCCCGCGGGCACCGGAGTGGGGGAGGGAGGGAAGAGAGGGGAAGAGGGGGGCACCTGGCCTCTCCCCGCCGAGTAGCCGCGAGCAGCACAGGCTCGGGGAGGGCGTGCAACTCGCAGGTCCCCGCGGGCGCGGGCGGCTCCGGGATCCCAGGCCTCCTAGGCCGAGGTCAGCGCCCCCGCCCAGTCCCGTGCCCAGGCGGCCGGCGATGCCCAGGTTCAGCAGGCGGACGCGCACTGGCCAGGCCCGGGACAGCGGCTCCCCGGCAGGCTGGCGGGCGGCGCGGGGCGGGCCCGGGGCGGGCGGGGGCGTGCTCTCCTGCAGGCCCGCCCCGCGCCGCCCGGCCCCCAGCGAAGCCCGGCCCGCCCCAGCGCCGGGCTTATCCCGGAATAACCTGTTAGAGGCAGCTGCCGGGTGCCCCCAGCCCGCGGTGGGCTCTCCCCGGCCCGGGTCCGCACTAGTGTCTGCCAGGACCCCCCTCCCGCGCCAAGGGTCGGGTCCCGGCCTCCCCTTCCCCCACGGGAGGCTCTCCCGCTCTAACCGCCCGCGTATGGGCGGGCGCGCCCCGGACACGCAGTAGCTCAGGTAACCCAGGCCTGCGGCGACGGCGGCAGTAACTGCCCTGCCCGGATCTCCGGGCCTCGGTGCTGTTCCACTCGCCTCAGCTCTAGAGCCGGGCTGGACAGAGGCCCCCGGCACAACGATTGCTGTCCCGGGATGCCTGAAGCGACAACGGCCTGGCCGGGTTGGGCCGGGGGCACGCTCCCAGCCCCCCCACTTCGGGCCGGCTTTCAGGCTCCGCCCTCCCGCCGCGCCGCGCAGCCAATCAGCTTCCTCCTCTCTGCAGTTTAGGAACCTGCGCGCTTAGTCACCCGCGCGCAGTGGCCCCTGGCGGGCAAATCTGGGTGCTGCAGGCCGGACTCGAGCTCCTGGGAGGCCCTGCCCCTTTGCAGAGGGGTTGGGGAGTGAAGCAAGGATCCGCCCCGGGGCAACCCATTCGGGACTGCGAGTGTTTTCAGAGGAAATGATGCCAGGTAACAAAATGAAACGTCCAAAACACTATAGTTAAAATTGCCCTACACATCCCTTAAGTCTCGGCTAAAGGACCCCATCTGCCCATCTGCTGACTCCCTTCCCGCCTCATTCAAGCAAAGTCGGATGCCCTCCTTTAACTGTCACAGCCCGTTTTCCCACCTGCCCCTCAAATCCCCTCCCCTTTGAGGTTTTTGTGGGTAGGGCCTGTGGCTGGTTCCTCTCTGCCTCTCACTCGCCCAGCTCTGTGTCGCTTGGAGGAGGTGTTGGCGACTTAGAATGAGTGCCCCAATGAAGAGAGCCGCGCCTGGGCCTCCTTCAACAGAGCCTGCATTTCCTGTTCTCTCTCGAGCATGCTGTCAGCAGATCTTTACTAAAACCTGCTCTGTGCCCTACCCTGCCCTTGGCACCGGAGGCAGGGGAAGGAATTAGGCGCAGTCTCTCTGACTGACAGTGCTAAGCCAGCTACCTGTTCTGAGCGAGCCCTCTGAAGACCAGGAACATGGATTTGCTCAACAGCTGCCTGGCTTAGGGGTTAGGCTGTTGATATAAAAATACACTTCTAACGTCATCTACTACCACTCTTCCCCACTCTCAAGCTCCAAGCACACTGGCCTTCTTTAAGTTCCTCCAACACATTGAACCTTCACCACCCCACCTTTGTATCTGCTGTTGCTTCTGCCTGAAACACTCTCCCCTTTACCTCCAGCTCCCCGTGTAGCTGCTCTTTCCTTCTTCCAGATACAATTCAAGGTCTCCTCCTCAGAAACTCCCATTTCTGACCAGCGCCTCAGGTCCAGAATTAGACCATACAGATGTCCGCCTCCCTCCACCCCATAAGATTGAGTTTTCAAAGGTCAGGGGGTTGTGTCTTATTCATCTTTGAGAAAGGAGGATGCAGCCATAGGCCCAGCACAAAGTAAGTGCTCAGTAAAAGTTGGTAGACATGAGTTAATTCATTTGATCACTAAAATATTTATTGAATAACAACTCTGTGCTGGGAAACTGGCCGGAACAGAAGATGAGCACCCGACCTAGGTTCTACTAGACATATGCTCTGAGTCAGGGGCCTTAAGCTCAAATGGCAAAGTTGGTAGACAGATAGCACAATCGAGAGAAGTAGGTGAATAATAGGGAGTGGTGGGGACTATGGCACAATGGAGAAAAGGCAGGAAGGTGGACTCAGTATTGCTGGATCATCTTTAAGAGAAGTTGGAAAGCTGGACTTTTACATGACATATCCCCTTTTTTAGTACTAGCAATTAATTAAAAGTAAAAAGCCCTAGGACACCTAGGTGGCTCAATCAGTTGCTTGTCTCCCTTCGGCTCATGTCATGATCCCAGGGTCCTGGGACTGAGTCCCACATTGGGCTCCTTGCTCAGCAGGGAGCCTGCTTCTCCCTCTGCCTGCTTGTGCTTTCTCTCTCTCTGACCAAAAAAAAAAAGTCTTAAAGAAAATAAATAAATAAATAACAGTAAAAGCCCTGTATGGACCATATAAACACATTTGCAGTGTAAATTAATCACTCAGATTGCTAGCTTGTCGCTTCTACCTAAGCCAACTTGCCTACTCACTCATTTGTCTAAAAGAATACCCCAGAAAAAAAGAAAGTAAAACATGTTTAACTTCCTTTAAACTTGACTGCATTATTTCTCTTAGCTACCACATGATTTTTTAGGGAGTATGGGTGCATAACCCATTTGATACAAAAAGCCTGGGTCTTGAAGGCAGGAAATGAGGGTCTGTTACCAATTCACACCAAGAACTTGAACCTGTCAAAGCATGTTGTGTTTCCTGTGAGGCTAAAATGGTGGCTGGGAACTAATAACAGAATTAGCATATGAGGTGCCTGGTTGGCTCAGTCAGTAGAGCATGCAACCCTTGATCTCAGGGTCCTGAGTTCAAGCCCCACATTGGGTGTGGAGCCTACTTAATTTTAGAAGAGAGAAGAAAGAAGAGAAAGAAGGAAAGGAAGGAAGGAAGGAAGGAAGGAAGGAAGGAAGGAAGAAAAAGAAAGAAAGAAAGAAAGAAAGAAAGAAAGAAAGAAAGAAAGAAAGAAAGAAAGAAAGAAAGAGAATTAGCATATGATCCAGCAATTCCACTTCTGGATATACACTCAAAAAAATTGAAAACAGGGCGCCTGGGTGGCTCAGTCGTTAAGCGTCTGCCTTCGGCTCAGGTCATGATCCCAGGGTCCTGGGATCGAGTCCCACATCGGGCTCCCTCCTCGGCGGGAAGCCTACTCTCCCTCTCCCACTCCTGCTGCTTGTGTTCCTGCTCTCGCTATCTCTGTCTCTGTCAAATAAATAAATAAAATCTTAAAAAAAAAAATTTAAAAACAGGGTCTCAAAGATATATTTGTACACCCATGTTCATAGCAGCACTGTTCACAATAGCCAAAAGGTAGAATCTGAATGGAAAGACAAATGAATAAACAAAATGTGGTATATACATACAGTGGAATATTATTCCACCTTAAAAAGGAAGAAAATTCTACATGCTACAACATGCATGAACTTTGAGGACATTTTGCTAAGTAAAATAAGTTGATCACAAAAGATAAATACTATATGATTCTACTTATATGAGGTACCTAAAGTAGTGAAATTCAGAGAGACAGAAAGTAGGATAGTGGTTGCCAGGAGAGGATAGGGAATTGTTTAAAGGATATAGTTCAGTATTTAAAGATTGGTTGCAAAACAATGTGAATGTACCTAACATGACTGAACTATGCACTTAAAAATGGCGAAGAAGGGGCGCCTGGGTGGCTCAGTTGGTTAAGTGTCTGCTTTGGCTCAGGTCATGATCCCGGGGTCCTGGGATGAGCCCCATGTCTGGTTCCTGCTCAGTGGGGAGTCAGCTTCTCCCTCTGCCTCTGCCCCTCCTCCCAGTTCATGCTCACTCTCTTCCTCTCTCTCAAAATAAATAAAATCTTTTTTAAAAATGGTGAAGAAGATAAACTTTATGTTCTGTGTATTTTACCACAATTAAAACAAAAATAAAAGTAAACGGTATCTGGGAACCAAAGCCATGGCCTAGATAACAGGAGGAACAATTTGGTTTCCTCTCTCTGCCTCCAAAATCATGATTAACATCAGAGAAACTAGTTCCCAGGGCACCTGGGTGGCTCAGTGGGTTAAGTGTCTGCCTTCGGCTCAGGTCCTGATCCCAGGAACCTGGGAATGAGCCCCCAATGGGCTCCCTGCTCAGCAGGGGAGCCTGCTTTTCCCTCTCTCTCTGACTCTCCCCTTTGCTCATGCACTCTCTCTCTCTCAAATAAATAAATAAAATCTTTAGAAAAAAAAGAGCCAGTTCCCCTCTGGATCTCAGTCTCCCCAACTATAGGATGTATAAGTGCCAGATTATTAAATTCAGTTTGGCTTTAATATTCTACAAAACAGGAAAATCCTGAGACCTCATGAATCTTCCTGGATCTGAAGCTATGACTCTCACTTCAACAGTCCCTGTGTTGGGTCCTCATGTGAGTGTAGCCTCTGCAAGAACCCTTCATCACATTGTGAGTGTCAAGAGGAAACAGAGAGCTTTTTTTTTTCCCATCTGTCTTTTTTAAACCTATACACCAAGCCTTTACCGTACACCAGGTGTATCTCCCTTGAATTGCTCTCAGGGCCTTGCTCCTGATATTCTGCAGATGTTGGTTAAATCAAATTGGACTAACAATTCTCGTGCCTCTATTCCACTCTTTGCCCGAGCTTTCACATCAAACATCTTCTCTCTCATTCACAAGAGCTCTGCTAGGTAAGACAGAGGCTATACTCATTATAGATAAAGAAACTAAGGCTAAGGCCACAACACCAAGCTCTCTCCTTTGGAATTTTCTCTCTATCCTGTAAGTCTCAGCTCCAGTGAAAGAAAAGCATCCATGCCTTGACCAATGATGACAGCATAGCATGAACCAAAAGTTGTGATTAGTCAAAAAAAAAAAAAAAAAGAAAAGATCCAGCTCAAAACTTACCCCTTCCTTCCTTTGCCACCTTGCCTGACTTGCCCAACTTGCCCTGTGTCTCCAGTCTTCTGCTATAACTTAGAGTACTTATACAACTGGATTATGATTATCTCATAAGTATCTGTCTTCCCTATTAGCTTCTGGGTTCATCAGGGATTGAACTTCATTCATCTTCATACTCTCCCAGGCTAGGACTTGACCAGGTACAAACCTGGTACTCAATAAAAGTGTGTGAATGAATGATGTGTGTTCTCTATGAACTGGCTGTCATGTCTCTAGCTGTCATTCATCGACACCACAGGGTTTCTGGTTACCCATAGCTTTCATTTGGAAAATGACAGTATCTTCAGTAGAAGTGCCATAAAGAGTCCTACATCTGCTCACAAAAGTTTAGTTTAGAATCCCTGAGTTTGGGGATTTGTGTTATCAGTGGCGTCCCCTGGTGTCCAAAAATGGCAAGTACAGCTATCACTGAGAAACTGCCCAGGGTCTGGCTGGGTAGGAGTGAGTAAAGAGATTTTGGCTTCTAGCAATTCTTCCCATACTAGTTTCACAAAGAAAATCACCTCCTCTTCCAAAATCAGATCTAGGATCTTAGTACCAATGTTCATTTATTGATTTAACATACTGAGCACCTGTTCATAACAACCCAGTTCCTATCCTCAAAGAGCTCAGTTTTGAAGGGAACTCTCTATATGAACAGTAATTAGTACTTGTTGATAATGTCTCGAGAGGAATTGGTACAGGGTCAGGTGCGGGAAAACAGAGGAGGAGCAAGTAACTGCCTAAAGCAATCAGAGGGTGTGCAGAGGCACACTACTGGGGTGAGGGGGAGGGGTTCTGGAATTAGATTGCCTAGATTCACATCTTGGCACTGTGGTCTGACCACACAAACTGAATTGTTCCTGGGTCACACCAGGGCTGAAGAAGGAGGAATTCCCAGAGGGGATTATGCCAAATGAGGTGGGTACCACCCAGTTTGGAAAACCTCAAAGATGCAAAGGTGCCCTGGAGGCAAACAGGGCAACTATTGTTCCACCAGCCTGGGAGGAGGGACCCTCCTAGAAGATAAGGCCAGGCCCTAGCCCTTCCTGCCCCCATCTAGTTAGTTCCTCAGAGGGAATCAGGAACGGTGGATCAGAGGACGCAACTCTAGAACTCTGTTTCATTTGTCACTTCCCGTTTGTTCTTTTTGTTATCTCCTGTCTTGCTCATCATCTTCCCATGTCATGAAATGGGACATCAGGCTTGTCTTTGGGGGTAGCAATAAAGAACAGTAACGAAGGGGAGACTCCTACTTCTCCTAAGGCAGGCTGAGAGAGAGAACACCAGGGAATCAAGAGAAGCCCCATCAGAGACAAAGGAAAACTCAGATTTAGGGTTAGTCTGAAGAGGCTGAGACTGAGACTGAGCAGAAGACCCTTGTGAGCCCCTGGTGAGCTATAGGGGACCGTGCTCATACAGACTAGGCTGGGAAGACCTGTTTGGAAGACACCAGGGCAGAGGTGAAATCATTTCAAGGCTTTTTTTCCTCCTCCTTTCTGTCTCCGCCCTGCTCTTTTAGGGGAACCAAGTCATGGACATATAGAGAAATTAATGTTTGTTGTACCCTGGGCAATCTGCTAGGCATTCTACTTGCATTCTCTCATTTAATCCTCACAATCCCACGAAGCATGTAGTATTGTCATTCCCATTTAAAAATGGAAATAAATAGCTCTGTTCTATGCTCTTACAGCACATAATCACCTCTTTAAGATCTATCTCCCTTGCTAGTTACATCAGAATAGGGACTTATCTATGTTTTCACCACTGCGTCATTAACATGTGACATTATACCTAGCCCAGAGAAGGTTTTCAATAAATAGGAGTTCAAGGAATGAATGAGAGAGTTCATGTGACTTGTCAAAGGCCGCTACGAAAGTGGTACAACTAGGATTTGAATCCTGGACTGTCTGGCTTCAGAACTGTCTATGATCTCTCTGTTTTACCCCCCACCGGGTACTTTCATATATTGTCTCTCTTCTGAATGTCCCAGCCCGTGTGCTTGCTTCTCAGCTGCTTGTGAGCACAAACATACACCACCTACCAAGAGCTCACCTATTCAGGGAAAGCAAGTGAGAGAGTAGGAAGAAGAAACAGCCCTATGGGGCCTGTGCCCTCTTCCTATACTCTTCAGCTAAGCATCCTCCTCCTCCAAGAAACCTTTGCAGACACTCCCACCCCATTACCTGTCTCCCACTCCTGTGGCCTTATTGGCCCATCCTATATCTGTGCCCTAAAAGTGGCTCTAAGTCATCTGGCCTCTAATGGTTCTACCCAGATCAGTGCTTTATTACTGCAATTTTCTTCCACAGATGTATACTGAAGACAAATGGGTGCTGAGGCCTGCCTGTGCCGGGCCCAGTGGGTGAACACAAAGATGAATCAGACACAACCTCAAAGGACTTATAGTCAGTGGGGGAGACAGACATTAGGCACAGATACAATTAACTAGAACACAAAGCAAGATGACCTAAATGGTATTAAAGAACTATGAGCAATAAGCTACACGCATAAGCCTTAATTACTTAATTATTATTCTAAAGAGTGTATCATAGAAAGTCAGAGCTCAAAAGCATCATCTGATTTAACCCCTTGTTTTCCACTGGAGGAGGCTGAGACCCAGAGAAGGGTGAGGCCTAGCCTAAGGTCTCAGTAGCCAGTCTACTTCAGGCCCTCTGAAGCGCAGCGCAGGGCTCTTTCTTCTTCCTCCCGTATTTTCATATGCAGCAGCCCCATATCCCACCAGATCATGAAATCCTCAAGGTCAAGTCAGGCTCTCCCACTTAAGCAAGCTGAACCAGGGCCAGGCATGCCGATGACCAAGGGCTCTGGAAATTCAGTCTGACCCTACGCTGCCAATCCAGCCTTTTGGTTTACTGCGTGTTATGTGTACCCTCTTCTTACCACTATGCTTCTAAATTTGATTTTCGAATTTTTTTTGCAGGAAACTTTAAAAAAATAAGCTCTTGGGGCACCTGGGGGGCGCAGTCAGTTGAGGCCCCGACTCTTGGCTAGAGTCATGATCTCAGGCTCTGTGCTCAGTGCAGAGTTTGCTTGGGATTGTCTGTCCCTCTCCCTCTGTCCCTTCCCCTCATGTTCGCTTTCTCTCTCTCTCAAATAAATAAATAAATCTTAAAAAAAAAAAAAAAAACTCTTTATCCAGAACACTAGTATATAAATCAGATAAAAGTAAACTAACTCTGGTTGAAGGGAAGGGGGGCCAGAGCCCCACTATTTTCCCGCCTTCAAGTCCTGGGAAGGGAACTCTAGGAACTCAGCTCAAAAAACCTTTGTTCTGGGACATAATTTTTAGTGGCTTCATAGAAGCTGCTTTAGTATGTAGTCCTCCACTGAACCCTGTCTTTTATGGAAACTCACAATCCTTTCTTCATCAGCAAACACCAAGCACCAGCCATGTGCTCCCAGTAAGGTATAGAGGGGAATCAGATTTTCCTTTTGTCTTTCCTGCTCTCCTCTTCTCCACACAGAGGAGTCTATCCCAACTGCTACGGGGAGGGAGGAGACAGACCCAAAATCCACCTAGGAGGATCAGGACAAGCTTCCCCAGAAGGCTTATAGAGAATGAATACACCTACTCAGTCATCTACCAGCCTGAATCTGACAGAGGCTCTCCTTCGTTGTCCTATATCTTACCCCCAGCTGTATGTCCTGTTGAGCACATAGGAAATATGTCTAGCCAAAATTCAGACGTACTGTGAGTGTAAAACACATACCAGATTTCAAAGCCTTAGTACAAAAAAAGAATGAAAATATCCTATTCATTTGTATAGTCAATAATTTTTATATTGGTTATAGGTTGAATGATAATATTTTTGATATATTGGGCTAAGTAAAACATATCATTAAAATTATTTTTACCTGTTTCTTTTTCCTTTTTTTTTTTTTAAGATTATTTATTTATTTATTTGACAAAGAGAGAGAGAGATAGCAAGAGCAGGAACACAAGCAGGGGCAGTGGGAGAGGGAGAAGCAGGCTTCCCTCCGAGCAGGGAGCCCGATGTGGGACTTGATTCCAGGACTCTGGGATCATGACCTGAGCCGAAGGCAGACACTTAACCATCTGAGCTACCCAGGCGCCCCTTCTTTTTACTTTTTTAAAAATGTCATCACTAGAAGATTTTAAGTTACATATGTGGCTTACATTATTTGCACTAGACAGCACTGGGAGAGACTATCAACTGCTTGGCAGAAGTGGGGTGTGTGTGCACCTGTGTTGTAGGAGGAGGGATGATGGCAGCCAGGGAGGGCGTATCCATTCGGGCCAAATTGTGAAAGTCTGAGTGGATTTCGCCTGGCAATCAATACAGGAAAGAAGGCAAGGCCGAGGGAATAGAATCAGCAAAGACCCAAAGGTCCGTGGGCAGGCATGTTGTGTTTAGGAAACTCGTTCTTATAGCATGATTGTTCTTTAAAGGCATTTGTTGAATGTTTATTTTGAGCCAGGCATTGACAGCACGCCTTTTACATCCATTCTCATGTTATCTCCACAACTATAGGATGAAGGAGAGGTTATCCTATTTTACCAAAGATAGAACGGAGGCTCTGAAAGGTTAAGCTATTTATTCTCGGAGTTGTTCGTCTTCTTTATCTGGAAAGCCTCTTGGAGACAGGGAGCCTGTCTTAAACGCCTCTCAGTTTTCCTCCACAGGACCCAGCACGGAGCTGTGCACGTAGTAGGCGCTCAGAAAGTTTGTGCTGAAGGAAGGAAGGATATCCATTCTGGAGTCAGAGCTCCACGCGCAAGACCTGGGTGCAGAAGCACCAGAGGGCGCCCACGAGCCCGCCCACCCCTTGGTCCCCAGGGCGCCGGCAGGATCTCGGGCCTGGGTGCGGCCCTGCAGCTCTAAGCAGTTGCGCGCCCCGACGAGAAGAGCAGGCGAGGGGAGCCATACGTCCTGCGCCCGCCCCGCCCCCTCCCCAGAGCCCGGGCGCACCGAGCAGCCGGTTGCGGAACGACGACACGACATCCTGTTTTTGGGGCCCGCGGCTCCGCCGGCGCCTCTGCTGATCTTGTCTTTCCCCGGGTGCTGACGCCAGCTCCCCTTCCCCCAGTCTCCGCACCCTCCCCAGGGGTCTGGGGCCTTCCCACTGCTGAATCACCACCACTCCGCACTCCCCTGGGGCTCGGGGCAGGGGTGGGGACTGCCCCAGTCGGACCCACTCTGGCCAACCCCCAGCCTTGGCCAGCGCTCGATCCCTGGGCTTGCTGGAGGCACCCAGCCTTGGGGCGCCTGTTCTCAGCATCTTCCCGCGGGGGTTGGTGGGGGCGAGATACGGGGAGGGGGACAAAAGCCTAGCGCCCAGGCTAGGGCCTCTACTGGGGTTGGGGTGGCAAGGAGAAGACGAGGAGAACTGACCTTAGGAGGCCTGACTTAAGGGCCTCGGAGGCAGAGGGCTGGGGTAAGGGAGCCCAAGTCCCCGCCCGGGGCTGGGCAGGCGGGAGGGGTGGGGAGCGGAGACCCGGGCGGGGGGCCCAGGCCCCTCGCACTTCCTGGTCGGGCCCCGCCCCGACCCGCCCCCGCGCCCCGCCCCGGCCGGCCCGCCCCCCCCCACTTCCTCCGGCCTCCCGCTCTCACTTCCTTCTCGAGCTCCGAGCCGCTGCCGCCGCCCCCAGCTCCCCCGCGGCGGGGAGGGCACCAGGTGAGGCCCGACGCCTGCCGGCGGACTGGGGGTCCGGGGGAGGGGAGCCCGGCCGGCGGGGACTGCGCGCCGGCGCGGGCCGGGGAAGTTTGCTTGCGGGAGGCCGCGGGCGGGAGCTTCTCTGCTCAGGGCAAGTTGGGCGGGCGCGGCCGGGCGGGCGGGGCGGGGAGCCGGCCACTGCGAGCCGGCGGCAGTTCTGGGAGGGTGGGTTTCTGTACCGAGGGAGGGAGCCGCGAGGGACCGCTGAGGTGGGAGGGTCTCCCGCTCCGAGAGAAAAGTCTCCGAAGTGGAAGAGCTCAGAGTGGGGAGATGGGACTCAGGGGTGGGGTGACCTCAGAAGTTGGGGGGGTTCCGAAGTGTGTGAAGGAAGGGGGCCCTCTGGGCTGGAAAAAGCGCTCTCCCTTCACTCCGGCAGTTGTGACATTTGGGAGGTTGGAGGTGGACGGTGTCTGTGGCCTGGGAAGCCCTAGACTGCAGAAAAAGAGCTCCCTCCCTGGAAGGTCGGTGCCAATCCGGACCCACATTCGCAGGCTGCAGTCCAAGGTCCTGTGCACTCAGAGGAGGGCAGGGAGGGGGGAGCCCCGCCAGCCCCAATCCCGCTCTCTGTATGCCTGTTTTTCTCACGCCCAACCTCTTCATCCCTGGAATGAAGCAACAGGTATTTAGTTAGCAAACATCTCTGTGCCTAGCTGACCGGAGCCTGGCCTTGCTCTTTTGGGGGTAAACTGAGGAAGGAGAGGACCTGGTCTTGTCCCGTGACTAGAGATGGAATGACTCTCATTCAGAGATAGTGGTGGTCCCTGACAAGATGGCATCACTGAGAGCAGGACTATTTTGAGGAGATAGAAAAGAGCTTCTGGGAGGCAGCAGGGGCTCTGGCCTTGGGAAATGATTGGGAGCATCTCCTATTCCCCCCTCCCCACCCCATCGTTAGTCCCTGAATTCTAATTTCTCTTCCTCCATTCCTTCTTCAGACCCTATCCACAAACTCTCCATCACCCTCTTCTTGCATCCTCTGAGTCTTTCACCCAAATACGGTCATGCCTAGGCCCTGTCTTGTCACCTGCCCTGCCCCTCTGTCTACCTCTGTTCCCTGCATTCCCCCCCCAGCTTCTCGCTCCCAAACACATATCCACTCTCTTGCTTCTTCCACCTTCCCTCGCTCCTCTCGATCTCTTTCTCTGTCTCCTTCCCTTTCAGCCATTTATCTCCAGCTTTGGGGTCCAGATCTTTGGTGAGTTTGAGAGCCTTTTCAAATCTCCCTACCTCAGAGAGACAGGCTACAACCTCCCAGTGATAAGAGATGATTAAAGAGCTGAAAACCTTTCTCTATGTGTATTTGCATGGTATTGTCCATGTGTCTATATCCTTATCTCTTGGAGACAAAATAACGGCCCTCAGCCTTGAGAGGGCCCAGAGCAGGGGAAGCCAGCCAAATGATGGGAACCTGCAGTGGGTGAGGTTGTGGTTAGGCAGGAGGAAGCAGTCTGTAGCAGTCAGGGTAGAGCGACACAGGAATAAGACTGGTGAGAGAGGCCATGGGAAATCAAAATCACCCAAACCGTTGGATGCTTAACCAAGAGGCCAGGTCTGAAGGCTGGGGGAGAGCCTGAAGGCCCCTGACTCCAGTGCTTACTGGTTCCAACGCCACCTGTTAGGGAGAATGGGACCAGGTCAGCTAGGTGTGGTGGAAGGAAAGGGAGAGGGCAAAGGCAGGATTCTGGAGGGAAGACTATATCGCTGGTCTAACTTAGGTCTTAACTGTTTAGTTCCAGTTCAGGAAAGGAGGAGGGGTGTGAGGCGAAGGTGTCTGCTCCCTCTTCCCTGCTTCCCGACAGGACCTGCCCAGGCTGGGAACCCACGTGCCCTGGGCTGCATCACGGCCTTGTTGACCAGGAAGCCCCCTGCTGACCCCTCTGCCTCCAGGCATCATTAATATTCCCCCTCTCATCCAGGAGCCTAACTCCCTCTGTTTCAGGAATTTCTCTCTGGAGTTTAACTTCAGTCCAGCCTGGCCTGGCTCTATAAGCTCCTGTCCCCGTTCTAAAGCTCCTTCCTCAAGTCTTTGGGAAGCACACTGAGAGATCCTGCCTCTCCACCTCCTCAAGGCTACTGTAGTCATTTCTCTCCATTAGAAAAAAAAAAAAGAGAAGTGGAGGGAAACTTTTTTGGGATTCCCAAGCACAACTAGATTTAAGAGCTAATCCGGTTCCTCATTCTATCCTTCCCCCGTCACAGTTGTCCTTCTCCCATGAATTGTCCCTTCTTCCACCCACCCGTATCTCCAACTGTCATTCTGGGAGGTATAGGGGGTTCTACTCCAGGAGGAAATTCTGGAACCTGCAAAAAATTCCAGCTCAGAGAAGGATGTGCATGCAAGACGCTTTTTCAGTATCATGGCTCATTAAAAAACCATCCAGGAGTTCTGACTCCCTACCTGCTAAACTAGTACTTATTTTAGGAAGAAATGGCTGATGTGAGATTGTCACAGATCCTGGTTGGGAATCTAGGATATGGAGAGTTGTTTCTGGCCAAATGTGTTAGGTCGGATGAGGTGGCTGATGTGAGCTTTTAGGAGGTCATAGCAGGAAGATACCAGAAGTTGTCGCTGTAATGAGACAGCTGGGAAGAAGGGCCTGGGCCCAGAATGAAGACCTCTCCCTCCATATACAGTATAGACCCATTAGTGGTGAGGCTTGTAGGGGTCTGTGAGGAGGGAAACCAAAGACAAAGCCTGGGCCACCTCCCCAGAGCAGATTGGTTTTCCTGTCTAGGGTCTAGCTTCCTCTTTTGTCCTCATGTCATGGGCGGAGGACATCTCCCCAGGAGCTAGAGCTTACAGGAGGAGCTCCTCAGTTGCGGCCGGTGAGGGTGGCTGTCTGCCCAGTAATGTCAGTTCTAGATCATGGCTAGCCTAGTGTTGGCTAGACATGAGAGCCAGGGAACTTGGAAGCAAAAAGGGTTCAGGCATCAACCTGATCCCTTTGGCCCATTTCCTGAAGGAATAAAACCATTGTTGGGTCATCCTAAATGAGGCCAGAAACATGGGCCCATTCCCAGGCCAGAGTAACAGTCTTCACCTTTTCCTTTGTGGAAGTGACATCAGGCTGGAGGTTAGGAGCCCCAGGTCCTTGTCCTGGATTTGCTCCCAAATCTGTATAAGCTTGGTCAACTTTGTCTCTTGTCGCTGACTTCCAACATTAGGGAGTTGCCTGTTAATACCCCCAGTGAACATAGAGAATACTGGGAGCTCTAACTCCCCTTCCCCTAAGAAGCTCCTTATAGCAGTACCCCCCACTCTGGGCCCTGCTGTCTCATGTCAGCCTTGATCTGACAGGCCTCAGTAGTCTCTGCGTATCTGTCCAGGGATGGGACCAGTGGCTCCTTTCCCCCAAAGCACAAGGATTCTTACAGGTTGAGAGAAGAGAATTAGGCAGAGTATTGGGGATTATCCCTTGGGGGGGCAGCAATATGGGGGAGTACCCTCTGCCCTGTTCCAGCTCTGCCCCACTGACAGTGGAAAATTGGTGCCGGAGTTTCCTCCCTGATGTATTTTTCCCTTGTGGAAACCCCCTCAGAGCTGGGGCGGGGCTGAAGGGATAGGGCGGCCCTGGGTCTCTCTGTGGGTATTTTCAGGTGGGGGAGGCGGGATTGGGAGGATGGCATTTCTGTACAGCATCGTGTGAAATGAGCAAAGGCAAAGGAAGTGCCACTTCACAGGCCTTTCATGGGGCCCGGGGACTGCTGAGCTGCTGTTAGGCGGGGAGGAGGAAGGGAGGAGGAAGCAAGTGTTGGAACCTTCCTCTGTGCTGCCTGGTGGGGGAGGGGCAGCCTCCTTAGCTCCCCCAGCCAGAGCTGCCCTGGCCCTGGGGCTCACCCTTTGTGGAGCACCCAAGGTCCTGGGATGGTGAGAGAAGGAAGGGACTGGGACTTTAGTGAAAGGGTCCCAGCACCCCCAGTGCCTTCCCAGCTACACCTGTCCTCCTTCCAGTCCCTACCAGGTGGAGTCAACTCTCTTTGCCTCTTACCCTACCTGCTGCAGTGCAGGATCCTCTGCAGGGGGTGAAGGGTGGAGAATAGCAAGAAGTGGAGAGTTCTTCAGCATACTTTTTTTTTTTTAAGGCTGGGAACTAGGCTGTCTTGGGTTCTGTCCCTGCTGATGGGGAGAAGGGGAAGAATGAGAGAGACTCAGCCCTTGGCCTGGTCCCAGCCCCACACTGACCTCATGTCTCCCCCAGCTTCCTCCTCCTAGCCCAGCTGCAGCCAGCTGCAGCCCCTTTGAGCCTTTTCATATCACCTCTCCACCTCTCCTTCAAAACAAACAGACTTGCAGAGCTTCTGAAGCCATTTCCAATACAAACCCTGACCCTCACCCCATCCTTGACCAACGGTCTTCTGATGTTACCAGTTCTTAGCCTTATCAGGATGACTTTTCCTACCCATCTTTCTCATCACCTCTGGGCTAGCTATGCCTGCATTCCCCTCCTCTCACCCTTCCATCTGAGGACAGGACAATCTAGCCTGTGTGTTCATTACTCTAAATTGTACTCCACAGAGGAAGGAGGAAGTTGGTTACCCTTGTCTTAGGTCTCCTGGGCATGGAGGCTCTTCCTTGTTCCCAGAATCAAAGTCTGGATTAATAGGGGAGGAGATGTGTGTCAGTCTGCAGCTTTTGCCCAGCCCTCTGCTGGGCTTCTGGAAGTAAGCGGGACAGACTTCCCTCCTCATGAGGCATCCAGTTCAGTGCAGTGAATAAATAGTTCAGACAGTGCTGGGGAAGGTAGGGCAGGAGAGGGGGTTGCTTTGGTGTCCTAGAGAAGCTGGGGAACAGAACTGGACCCTGCAGGACTGGGAGGCTCTGAGGCGAGGAAACAGAATTCTAGGAAGAGGAACTCCCATGTGCAAAGACCCGAGGGATGGATTGAGTCCATTCAGTTATTTACTGACAGCCACTGTGTGCTGTGCTCAGCCTAGGGAGATAGATCTGCGAGGACCTTGCCCTCTAGACCCTCCCAGTCTAGTGACAAGAGATAAGGTTCAGGTCAGCCTCCATGTGATGCAAGTTAGAACGTACCTGTGAGGGAAACTGAGACCAGACCTGGGATAGGATAAGTCATTTGGATTTGGGTGATTTACAGAAACTTTCCTGGAGGAAGTGGCAAGAGTGCCTGGCTCTGCAGGCCCAAGGTTAGGGGTACACACAGGAGTAAGGACGGGTTGGAGGATGGAAATGGGGAAGAAATGCTGGATTCCCATAGGGACAGGAAACATTGCTGCTTGATGTGTTTTGGGGAAGAGAATGTGGAGGCTGTGTGTAGAGGATCAGGGTGGTGTGGCCAGAGCTCAGGAACAGAATGCCCACAGACAGATTGTAGTTCGAATGAGTTTCAGGTAGGGCTGTAGAAGGGGAGCCCCGTGCCAGGGAGGCAGGTTAGAAGGCTGCAGTAAGTTCCCATTGCCCCCACACTCCCCCATTTCTTACAGCCCATTCCTCCCCTCCCCCACTCCCAGTTGGGACACTTCCCCTGCTCTAACGGCCACCAAGATCTGGCAATCAGGCAATCTGCTGCTTCCTTTCCCTCCCCCATTCTGGGCCTGCCTGGGCCCCACCCCAAGACCAGGTCCCACAGGGTGCAAGCTGGGCTCCAGAAACCACACTCAGACATTAGCCCCACATGAGTTGTGCTCCTTGTGGGAGCCACGTCAAGCTGGTAGTGTCCCTTATGTGGCACAGGTTAGACCTCACCTTCTAGCACGTGCCCTCCTTAAAGGAGCTGTGGGAACTTAATTGACCCGGCTCAGGCCGTAGGATTTCAGAGAAAAGAGTTGTCCTGGGAGAGAGGATAAAAGTCTGAGCTAGACCTGAGTGGGGAGAATTGGGCTGATGCCGCCACTCAGACACCTGCATACTCAGTGCTTTCTGCCTCTTGGGATGAAAGGCATTGCTTTTGGAACCTCTCGTGTGCACAGCACTTCCCAGTTTACAAAGTGCACTCATTCCCATGCTCAGGGATCCTCACTGCTGCCCTTTGAGGCAGGGAGGGCAAGTGTTACCATTCCTGTTGTACAGATGAAGAAACAGAGGCTCCAGGGAGGGAAGTGACTTACTTGCTTGTGGTCTCTAAGACAGCTGGTCGGGGGGGGGGGGGGGGGGGGACTTGGAGGCTGTGTGACACCTTGAGGAAAACATGGGATTTTGGATCACAAAACCGGGGTTTATGTCCTGACTTCCAGACTGACTGTGTGATGTTGGGTTACTTTAACTGCCCTGAGTTTGCTTGCTAATCAGTAAATTAGGAATATTACCAGTAGGTAGTCATAAGGATCAAGTCACAACATCACATGACCTAGGAAAGGTTGTACCTTGTGAGGGTTTTTGATCAAGGGGCAGAGTCAGCAGGTGAGCCCCAGAGGTCAGATTCAGGTATCTAGTGCTCCTGGCTCAATCTACACTGCTGCTGCTTTGCCCTGTTTCTGGACACTACCTCACTCATGATCCTTTTCCGGTGTCAGTCCCTATTCCCTTGCCAGCCCGGAAGCTACCCCGTCCCTCCCAGCTTCTTTGAGGGCCGATTTACTGATTGCTGGTTGATAACCCCTCCCTAGAGAGCTGCCTGGAGCCTGCTATACTTCCAGCCTCTTGGGCCTTGTGACTGCTGGCCAGAGAGTTCCCTCCTCGCCTTCCTGCCAGGGCCAGCCCAGGGTTGGGCTTGCAGGGGAAGAGTTCCCACTCACACTGCCATACCCACTCCCCTGCTCTGTGTGGAACTGAAGATTTACAAGTCCAGGAGTCCTCTCAAAATGCCGGTGTCTCCCAGATAATCCTGTGGACACAAGCAATGGCTCTTTTCCCCCACCCCCAAAAAACTGGTTGCTCCTTTCCCAGGGAAGGAGTCACAGAATCCTGAGAATGAATGTGCTCCAACTTGCCCCAGTGTGCCCAGGCCTTATGCATTTCCTGACTCCGCCCTCCCACCCCAACCTGGGGGCCTTTCCTGCCCCCATCATCCTATCCCCTGCTCCCAGGGCTTTTGATGTCTCATTTCATCTACCTAGTGCCGTTGTCACAGGCATTTTTCTCCCCATTTCATGGATCGGGAAACTGAGGCCCAGAGAGGATAAGTGCCTCATGCTTGGTTGCAGTGAATCAGCAGCAGAGCAGAGCTGGGGCAAAGACTTAGGTTAGGTCTCTTGACTTCCAGTCTGAGGTTCCCTCCACTGCCCTAGGGGACCCTTATTTCCTTCCCAGCCTGTTCCCAAGGTTCTCTATCTTCTTTCCTGAGATTGAACATATACTTATTCATGCAAATAAGATGGAAATATTTTTAATGCCCAGAGAGGCAACCTTAAGAGAGTGAAACCATTTCACTCCAAGCTGGTCCCAGAGGAAGTGGGGACCTGGGAGGGAGCTGGGGCCATCCCTGGGTCCTGTGCAAATCCCAAACCCCCAGAATTCTGTTTCTGTTTCCAATGGGGGATTCCTCCCCCCTCCCTCCGTTTGATTTTTGAGGCTTCTGAACCAATGATTGAAAGGTCCAACTGTGGGGGGGCGGGTATGGGGTTCTCAGACGAGGGTATAGTTTGTATAAAGTGAAATGGGGAAAATGGGCCAGCAGTGATGGTGCTTGGGTGGAACAAGGGACGCTTAGAGATCCCATGTGTCTAAAACAGGGCTGTCTCCTCCCACGGAGTAGGGACCTGATTGTGGGAGAGAGTCAGGGAAAGGAAGTCACATACTGGCCAGAAAAAGTCCCCCATGGCTGAGAGGAAGTAGCCAAGGAGAGGAGGAATCTTGCCACAGCAGTATAAATAATCACAGGGTTTCCGGAAGCTCTGCTCTGTTCCAGAACTCAGAAGAGCAGTTCCTCACCCCACAGCGCTGTGAACTGCAGAGGGGATCAGGGTGATGGCTGGAGCTGGGACTTCTCTTATACTTACCCCACTAATAATTACAGCAGCCTATTTATTTGGCACTTCCTGTGTGCCACACCTCATGCCAAACACTTTCTTCATGTTTGCTCATTTCATACTCTTGGCAATTCTAACACAATAGACAAGATTATTCCCATTTTACAGATGAGAAACTTGAGACTCAGGAAACTTAAATATGTTGCCCAAGATCAAACATAACTGGTTGGTGGAACTAGGATTAGAATCCCTGGCCAGTCTGACTTCAGCATGGATTCTCAGTGATGGTGCTTTAATGGCACTATGTTCTCTATCCAAGAGTCTGGAAGCTTCCGAAATTTTTCAGAGGCACATGGATGTGAAAGGATGGAACGTGAAGGGGCAAATCAAATGTTTGTTTTCCTCTTCTGCCCATCCCTCTTGGCTGGGCTTGGAGGATCTACCCTACCCCACCAAGGACTTTGAGAGAAGATGCTAATGTCTGGGAGCCATAGCCTTTGCCTCGCTCATCATTATATACCAGACTCCAGACCAAATCCCAGCCCTGGCTCAATCTCCAGTATTCTCCTGCACTGAGTTGTGAGATAGGGTTTACTGTGCTTACAAGAGTTATGAGGTCAGCTCTCCCGCCTTCTCCCCATCCCTCAAGCACCCTGGATTGAGATAGGGCAGCTATCTAGAGAATTTTGCTCCTTAGCAGGTTTCTCTTTGTGCCTTTTGGTTTGTACTTAGTAGCCAAGAGGTCAGGTTTGGAGTTAAAACATCAGTGCACTGGGCAGGGTGGGCCCTGAGTTGGTAGAAGCCCTACCATGGTTACATCTCAGAGTGACCTGGGACAGCTGCTGTGCGCCAGAACCTGTCTCCAGGCTACTCAGTGGGAGGGGTCCCTATCTGGTAGAGGATCTGGTAGACCCCCTACTTACATACCTTACTTTTTGTGTCTGTACTGCCTGGAGGGAAAAAGAAAGTAGCTAATACTTACCGAATACTTATTATGACCCAAGGTACTGTTCTAAATGCCTTGGATGTGTTAATTTACATAATCCTTACAACAGCCCAGTGAGGTAGGGAGCATTTTACTCTCATTATTACAGATAAGAATACTGAGGCATACAAAGGTTAAGTAATTTGTCCGGGGTCACCCAGGTAGGAAATAGAAGAACCAGGATTTGACCTTATTCAGTCTGGTACCAGCACTTGTTTGCCTCACATAACACATTACACGTTATACTGCCGTCCTCCCTACACCTGAGCATCTTGGCTTGGTCTCAGGGCCTCTCTCTCATCATTTGTCTCGCTGTCTCGGAGATCTGTCTTCATGGGATTGCAGGATGGTGTCAGGTTAAGAGAACAGGAGCTGGTTTCCCCCCGTGTGCTCCCATTCTTTCTCCCCAGCAGGTAGAGGCCTCCCTAACCATGCGTGTCCCTTCGATCTGTCCACAGGTCACTGCATCCGGAGGGGCCCAGACGGGGAAGGAGGCCTTTGCCTCCACTGCCGCAGCTGCACTCACGATGCAGAGCATCAAGTGTGTGGTAGTGGGCGACGGGGCCGTGGGCAAGACGTGCCTGCTCATCTGCTACACAACCAACGCCTTCCCCAAGGAGTACATCCCCACAGTGTTCGACAATTACAGCGCGCAGAGCGCAGTGGATGGGCGCACCGTGAACCTGAACCTGTGGGACACAGCGGGCCAGGAGGAGTACGACCGACTGCGCACGCTCTCCTACCCTCAGACCAACGTCTTTGTCATCTGCTTCTCCATTGCCAGCCCGCCCTCCTACGAGAATGTGCGGCACAAGTGGCATCCGGAGGTGTGCCACCACTGCCCCGACGTGCCCATCCTCCTGGTGGGCACCAAGAAGGACCTGAGAGCCCAGCCTGACACCCTGCGGCGCCTTAAGGAGCAGGGCCAGGCCCCCATCACACCGCAGCAGGGCCAGGCCCTGGCCAAGCAGATCCACGCTGTGCGCTACCTCGAGTGCTCGGCCCTACAGCAGGACGGCGTCAAGGAAGTGTTCGCTGAGGCTGTCCGGGCTGTGCTCAACCCCACGCCCGTCAAGCGTGGGCGGTCCTGTGTCCTCTTGTGACCCTGGCACTCGGCTTGGAGGCTGCCCCTGCCCCCCCACCAGTTGTGCCTTGGCGCCTTGTCTGCCCCCAGCTGTGCCTTAAGGACTAACTCTGGCACCCCTTGCCAGGGGGCTCCCTGAATGCCCTTTTCTCTGAATGCCTAGTTCTCCTTAATGAGGCCCACAGGGAAAGGGGCTTTGGGCTCTGCCCTGCTCTGCTTGGGAACACCAGGTATTCCTGAGAGCTCCCCCAGGCCAAGGTTGGACCCCTCCCCAAGAAGCCAACCCAAGTGCCCCTCCCCCATCGCCCCTACTGACCAGTTGATCCAGCTTCCCACACAGATGTTGCTGCCTGTTGTGGTGCCTTCTCTCAGGTTAGGAGCTCTCAGCTGTCCCTAACCTCTCCCTCGCTGCTCTTTGAATTGCTTCCCCCTCAAGATGCTCTCTCCCTTCCCCAAAGGAGGAGCCACAGAATCCTGAGAAGATGAATGTGCCCTAACCTACCCCCATGTGCCCAGGCCTTATGCATCTGCTGACTGACTCAGCCCCCTCTTCCCCAGGCTCCTGGGGGCCTTTCCTACCCCCATCAGTATCAATAAAACCTCCTGTCTCCAGTAGCCCTGGCTCCTCCCTGTGTACTAGGCATTGGGGGTTGGGCAGGGGATGGGCATGGGCTAGGGCTCCCCAGAGACTGGGAGCCTTTTGTTTCCTGTAAAAGGAGACAGGAGACAATAGGCTTCATTGTGGTCCCCCTACCCCCCAATTTCCCTAACAAAGCTCTGGGCTCCCTTGGAGGGGCCAGTCTTGCACTGGGGCCCAGCCACTGATTCTGTAGTGGACTGGGATGCAAAGCCTAAGGAAAAAATGCATCTAAGGCTCAGAAAGGGAGAAGCTGAGAGCCACAAGCCTATAGGCAGGTGCTCACAGTCACGCATTTGAGAGCTGTTCCCTTACACCCCCAAGGGGACAGGTCTTTACCAGATAGAGCTGGGGCTGGAAAAGCCTGTGCCTCAACCCAAGACCTCCAGTTACCCAGCCTCCAAGCCTAGAGTCATTACAGGGATAGCTCAGTCACTCCTACTCACCAAAATTGGGTCTTAGACCAGCCTTAGGAGACTCCAGGCCTGAGGTGGGAAGCCACTTGGAACCATACCCTGCCATGGACTTATTCCCTCCATCCTGGAGCCTGTCCCTCATTTCAGTTCCATGAAACAAAGACAAGCAAGCCTAGCCCAGGCTGTTGGGGAAAAAAAAACAACAAAAAAGTTTTTTTTATTATTTGAAATAAAATGTACAACCCAAAAAGGTCAGGGCATGGGGCAGTAGGGAGATAGGGGGACACCAGAGAGCCCATTTTGGGGCAGGAATCTGCCCCTGACTCCACCCCACACCTTTGCTACGGAAGAAGAGTCTGTAAGCCAGAGATTTCAGAAGGGAAGGAAAATAGGTGCCGTACCAGTGCTTTTCCTGGAGCACATCAGCCTTCAGGTACAGAACACCACCTCCATAACGTGGTGTCAGAACCACTGGCAGAGCCCGTGCAAATCCTACAGCCCTCCCACCCCCCATCACCCACCCGGACACACCGAGGCTTAGATAGGGAAGCGTACACACTAAATTGGAGGTGAAGTCAGGGCTAGGACACCTGAGCAAACTTAGCAGGGGATGGTGGCCCTAGGCCTGGGTGTGCGCAGGAGATGATTAGACACATTAGTCAAGGGAACGACCCGGTGGAGAGAAATGGCTGTGGTTTTCAGGTAGCAGCCACTGCTCAGTGGTCCCTGACCTCAGCAAGAGGCGGCTATGTAAAGGTCAAGAACGGGTGGTGGTTATGAACCTCAGGACTTTTTTTAGCACCAGATGGTGGAGCTCTACTTCCAGCTCAGCCTCCTGGGGCCTCTCAGATAAGGGTGATGCTGCTTGAAGGTTCCTGGGCCTTCAGGTGGGGTGAGGGAAAGGAGAAGCCCGCTGGGCTGCCTGAAGCCCTGTCCTGTGCCCTTCCTCCTTTCTTCCGCCCTCCCCCCGCTTCAGCAGGGCCCACAGAGGACACGGTGTGGGGAAGGCCAGAGTGCAGTGTCTTGTTTCTAGTTTCTGGGCAGTGGACTGCCTCCTTCCTAGCAGAAGAGAAAGGGTTTAGAATCGCTTTTCCTCAGGCTGGGAGGTAATGAGCAGCTCCTTGTTCCCGAAGTCCCACCAGGCCGTCATGTGGAACGCCATGTTGGTTAGGACAACAGTGTACTCCAGAATGGCAAAAATGGTGTACACTGTCGTGAGGACACAAGAACAGAGCATGGTGAGCCTTCTTCCCCACCCCACCCCCGGGGCCTCTTGCTGAATCACCACCACCACATCTCTACACAGGGGACACAGTGGCAGCAAGCCCCCAAGACCACTGCCATAGCGCACACTACAGAAAACATGACATCTGTCCCATAGCCACCGTGACCACCTATGGATCCCAGCCTGGCCTCACCTCCAGCCTCACAATACATGTTGTGCCGGAAGTAGACAGCCAGAGCCGTGAAGAAGGAGATGAAGTTGATGATGAAAAGCCGCTGTTTCCAGTTGTAGGACTTGCGGTCCTAGGGGATGGGCTATCTGATCACTCTGTAGCCTGCTGGATGTGTGTGGACAGCCTCCCCTCTTGGCCCCAGTTCCTAAGGGCTGTGTCTCTTACCTCCCTTGGTTATGGAAGGGGGCACAGGCAAGGGCAGCAGGAATGATGGGCATGTTCACATCCCTGCATTTGGGAGGATAATGAGGCCAAGGAGCAGTGGTGTCCCTGCCCCTCCCACTTCAGCCGGATGGAATCTGAAAGTTACCTGGAGTCACCCACCAACCTGACGCCTCCACATACTGTGGGGAGAAGAAAGGCGTGTGTGTGTGTGTGTGTGTTTGTGTTGCGGGAGGGGCACTGGAGGTAATACAGACCACAGACCCCTGACACTGTTTCTAACCCACAGCAGCCTGGGTGCTGTCCCTCGTTCTACCCCCACTCGGCGCCTCCATCTCTTCTATTTTCCAATCTCCCATACTATCCGAACACAGTCCTAGAATCTGACCCATCGATCACCCTCCACTTGTCCCCAAGTCCCAGCCCCGGCCCGGATTCCCATTAGAACTCCGGTTCCCACCTCACCATTACCCGAATCCTGAGGACACGTGTCCTTGATTTTCCTCTGGGCCGCCTGGAGCCCCACTAGGGGTAGACCGTACCTCCTGACTTACTGTGTGCTTCTTGGTCAGCCGCCAGAGAATGCAGGTGAGGAGCATGTGACTGAGGGATGAGGCGATGAACACAATGAAAGCATTTTCGTGGATGGCTGGAGGGAGAGAGGAGGGTTGGGAGCACGCACCGCAGGGAGCATCTGAACCCCTCTGTCTGAAGGTCCGAGTGAGGGAGGGTGCGGGGGCGACCCTCCCCAACCCTTCCCTGCTCCTCCTTCCCTCATCCGGGCACCCACTGAAGTCCTCAGAAGAGGAGACGTAGGTGAGCACTAGCAGCGCGAGGTTCTCCACAATGTTGAGGCCAAAGTTGAGGCGGCAAAGCGGGCGGTAGCCGGGACACGGGGATGCGCAGCTGAGGTAGTGGTTCCAGTAGGCGAAGGCCACCAGGAAGCGAGGCGCCGAGTGCAGGCCGATGCAGAAGCGCCACACATAGCGCTGGGGCACCTCCCCACCGATGGCCGAGCTCACCGAAGGCAGGTAATTGGGCACCTAGAGAGTTGGGACCCGTCTGGTGGCAGGCCTCCACTGGCCCCACCCACCTGGAGAGCCTTCTCTCCCTCTATCAGAATCACCCTGGCTCTCAGAAGGCTCCACTCCAGCCCCTTCCCTTCCAGGAAGTCCTCCTTCACTCACCCCCAGAACTCTCCTGGGAGATGTCCCCTGCCAGGCCCAGGCCCCAGGGTGCTTGTTCTCATTCCCCAGGCAGCCTGGGGTGTGTGCAGGGACTTGATGGAACCTATACATGGCTGCGGAAGCTGGAGACAGATTCAGATGCTCTCTGAGCCCATAGAACAGAGTGGCGCCTTCGATAAGGCCTTGTGGGAGGTTCCATGAGCCCAGGACCCTAGATAACAGTCTTGAGGACTGACCACCTGACCTTCCTTGGGACAGTGCTGGATTCACTGGGCAACCAAGATGTTCTTCTGACTCCTCCCAGCTTCCCTTATTCTTCTGGGTAGATATGCCAAGGTGCTAGAGGGTACTGTGAGATCCTGGGTGGGGGCTGGGTCAGAAGGGTACCCCCACCCTGATCATGCGTAAGAAAGTGGGTGCTCTTAACCTGGGATAGCCTAAGAAAATGACCCTATTCTTGTTCATCTCTCCCATTCATCTTTCTCAAAGCCTGGAATTCCTCCTTCCTCGAGGAATTGGAGCACTATTCTTTAAAGTTGAGGAAGGAGGAGGAGGTCACACACACAGCCATGAGGATTGGTGTGTTGTTTGCATGAGAGGGTGAGAGGATGAGGGATGAATGAACAACAGTGTAGATGCTGACAGGAGAGCCAGGGCTAGGAGGACGACCTCTCTGACTCCAGGGCCTAGAGCAGGGCCTCTACCTTTAATGTGCATGTAACTCACCGGGTGAGTTGTGTGAGAATGTAGCCAGTCTGGAATATGGGAATCTGCATTCCTAAAGGATTCCAGGACTGGAAGCTACGGTCTGTTGCACACACTTTCTGTGGACATTTTTTAGACTTTCAACAAGAGCCAGAGCAGTGCCAGAGCCCAGTGACTAGAGCAGGGCCAGTCTTCAGAGACGCAGTTCTGGAAGATCCCTTCCTTACGCTTCATGGGGATGCTGACTGGGGCTCCATCAAGGCTGGGAAGGGAGGCAGTGATGGAGGCAGCTCACAGAGCAGGGGTCGGCCTGGGGGATCACCAGCAAGGGGCTTCGAAGCCTTCACAGAAAAGGAGATAGATTTCCCCTCAGCACTATCAGAGGAAGCGATGTGCAGCGCTCTTGGAGAGAGGGTGCTGCTCTCAAGGCGATGGCTTGAGATACCATAGCTTGAGACGAGGCTTAGATACTCACCCTGAGTTGTCAGTAAAGAGGCAGCATGGAGGCTTTGGAGCCACACAAACCCGGGTCTGCATCCCATCTCTGCCTTTATTAGCTGAGCGGCCTTGAGCCGGTCACTTCACCTCTCAGAGCTTCAATTTCCTCATTGGCAAAATAGGGATACTACCAGCTACCTCGCAGGATGATTACGAATATTAAATACAACGTATGCAGAGCGTCTGCAGCATTCGGCACACAATGGCTACGGTGATGGCTTTCCCAAGACCAACTTCCATGAAAAGCCTACAACCAGCTGGTGAGCTATGTGGTTCTTGAACATGGGAAGACTGCATATGAGGGAGAGGTGAGAATCATATCTTCGCCAGAGACTTCTGACACCTCCAAGCCTCCTAACTGTTCTGCCACTCTGAGTTAGGTCCCCTAAGTAAGGTTAGTAAGAGTGTTGCCTCCACTTCCTAGAATATTCATTCTGAAAACTCCTGCCCCAACCCCAGCTACTTTAAGGGGAGCAGAACCAGCATGAGTTTGTTTGTTTGTTTGTTTGTTTGTTTGTTTGTTTGTTTGTTTTTTCCAGCATGAGCTTTTAAAGCTTGGCTGGGAGAGCCCAGAGCCCTAACTGATGCTGGGAAACAGGTAAAGTGTAGAGATGGCAAAGAGCTGGGGTGACGCCTCAGGAGGGAGGGAGATTCAGGGCACTGTGGCTACTCGTGCCATCCTCGTAAGCTCCTTGCAGATTAGGGGTGGAGGTAGGATGCTTAGAGCAGGCATTTTCTCTTATCTCTCCCCCCCAATGCATGCGCGCGCGCGCACACACACACACACACACATGCATAATCAGGTATAGATATTCACATATGTCCCCCCATCCCAAGCACACAAGTTCCCCACTCACCAACTATGCCAGCAACATCAGGAGCTTATCAGAGACCAGGTACCCAGTTCACCCCAAGTCTCCCCATGAGCTCAGAGCTAAGGGTACTGAGGTGGGAACATAACCCCTTTTCCCCAAGAACAGAAACCCTCCACTGGCATGGAAGACGTGGCTCAGTGGATCTGTGGCAGGGCAGTAGATCAGAAATTCACATGGTATAAAGGGTGAGGGTCCAAAAAATTTCCTACCATAGCACCTCGGATTTCACCATTAGAGATTCATTCCTTTGATAAAGTCCCCCAAAGTTACGGATGACTTTTCTGTCTACTGCCCTCATCCTTTGCCAAATGGACACAAACTCTCATCCCTATCAATTCAACCTGCTACCCTTCTTTGGACTCCATCCCTACCTCTCTATCCTCATAGTCCCTATTTTAGCTCTGGTCTCCCCAGTAGCGTGAACTACTACACTAGCCTCTTCACTGATCTCCCTATTCTTGCCCCCTGCCCTTACAACTGTTCTCTACCCAGGAGCCAGAATGGTCTTCTAAAGCATAAATCTGATCATGTCCCTTTCCTGCCTCAAATCATTCCAAAGCTCACCACTGCCCTCTGGATAAAATCAAAAGTTGTCAGCCTGGCATTCACAAAATCCTTCTTTACCCGCATAGCTGCAATGCCCCCTGCTTCAGGAAGGAAGTCTTCCCCAACATCCAGGCTAGATTAAGTGCTTGCTCTGGGCCCCGTGACCCCTGTGCTCCCCTTTATCACAGTGCCTCCCATCTCACTCGGCCTGACCATCTGTGTCTAGGACTGTCTCTTGTAGGATGAGAGGCTAAGGGCAAGTGCATGTTCGGTTCCATGCCCCTGACCCAGAACCTCTACCCCTGGGCCCTCAGAAAGGCCTGGTGGACTGCTCTTGGAGGCAGGTTTCTAGCTAGCAGAGCCCTGAGTGGACAAGTTGTGGGGCCCGAGGCTGCCAGAGGGAGAAACCAAACTAGAAGATTCCAGGGCAGGGCTGGGGAGAGGGGTCCTCTCAGGCCAGGCCCCCAGTCTGGACTAAAGCCACCTATGACTTCTGGCTCCTGGCTGCATCTAACTCCCCAGTCCTGGCTTCCTTCCCAGTCTGGTCTTTCTTTAGCCTCCTCCTCCCTCTCATGGCCTCTCTTGCCTACTCCCCCCCCCCTTTCCCCTCTGCTCCCTGGCACTCTCTGTAATCTTCTGCTCTCACTGAGTCTCTCCCCACAAATTCCCCCAACTCTGACTTGCCCCCCACCATCCCTTCATCCCTTTCCCCTCTCTCTGACCCTCCGCCTTCTCTCCTACTCTCTGATTCCACTCTTAAGGCCATCTCCCCACCTGGCCCTGACCTGGCCCTGACCCAGGTGCGGGGGAGCGTGGCACTCACCCCACAGTCAGTGGCCACCGTGTACTCAAAGTGGAACACCAGGGACCAGATGATGCAGAAGAAGAAGCCGAACATGGGGAAAGTGATGACCCACCAGATCATGGCCGTGAAGCGGAGCCGGAACACAGTCCCGTCCGGGTCCAAGGGCTGTGAGGCCGCAGAGAACATCCTGTAGGGAGTGATGCCCAAGCAGGGCGAGGGACACGACTTGGGGCCTGGTGGGACACGTGGGCCTCGGGAAGTGAGGCCTTTTCCAGAGCTGGCTCCTCTGGGTAGAGGGAAGAGCCAGAGTAGAAAGGTAGAAAGAACGTAAGGGGAAAAGGAAAGCGGTGCAAAAGATCAGGAGGTGCAGAGAGAGATGGGGCAGGGGCAGCCAAGTCAGGCAGGGTCAGCGCTTA
Organism: Phoca vitulina; assembly: GCF_004348235.1. Classification (NCBI taxonomy): domain Eukaryota; kingdom Metazoa; phylum Chordata; class Mammalia; order Carnivora; family Phocidae; genus Phoca; species Phoca vitulina. The sequence goes on from NW_022589739.1 coordinate 12,128,795, forward strand.
GGAATCCCTTTCGCACAATGGTCCTATAGGTCCACCTCTTGACGAGTCTGGAGAATAGAGGCTCTCAGTGGCCTGGACACGGGGAGTTCTGATGGGCCACCTCATTCTCAAGACTCTCATACCCACTCGGAAGGGTCAGAGGTAGAAAGGTTGCTATTTCTGTTCCACAGAAGGGGAGAACTATGCCAGGATCAAACATTCGAACTAAGATCTCAGCCACCTGATAGCCTAAAGCTCCCAAGTCAAGGTTTTCTTCAGGCCAAAAACCCAAATAAAGGACCCTTGGCTCAGACTCAGCCCTCCCACTGACCCCGTCTGACCACATTCCTGCTCTTCACCCAAGTTCAACTAGGAACAGTGGGGGTACCCAGAACATTTCACTGGGGCCACAGGCTGCCAACCAGCCCACCCCCAGGCTCAGAATGATCCAAGCCTCAGGCCAGCAGTATTGTCATCTCAAGATACCAGGGTCCCTGCAGAGGCCCAGACCTCCATCTCCTTCCTCTCTGAAAAGACCATGTCACCCAATCCAAAGGTTATAGGAATCTGAGGGTCACAGGAATCTCCTCCACTCACCTTGAGCCTGTCTGCTGGGCCAGACCCAGACCAAGGGAACTGACTTTCTTCCACTCTCTTCTCCCTCTAGGCAGAGAACTCCCTCCTCCCACCTCCCACTGCCCCAACCACCATGACTTGCAAGCTGGGTTCCCTTTTGGGGGACAGACAAAAATGGCTTTGTATTAAAAGACCTAGGAACCAAACCTCCCTTGGGACACATACCTCCCTCCGTTAAGAGAACCCCAGTCCACTAGTCCAGCTCAGCATCAGGGAAATGGGGGAGGGGGCTCGCACTGGGCAACACTCACACTGGGTGCTGACAGATGGATCCGGGGCTTGGGTTGAGGGCTCTAGCGAGACTGAGACTCTTCTAAGACTGGAGGGTCCCACCCCTAGCTCGCCAGGGCCTGCCCTCCCGCCCACAGAGCCCAGATCTCCACGCCTGCCCAAGCACACAGCCCTCCCAGGACCAACAAGGCCATATCATAAACCCTGGAACACTCTGCAAAGATAAGAGTGATAGTGGCTAAGGTCAGCCTAGGGTAGCTTCCTTGCCAGGGATGGGTGTAGGGACCTTTCTGAGGGCTGTGTCCTGGGATACAGGCGGGTTTCTGGGAAGGGGAAGGGAGAAAGCAGAATAGGATTTCACCCCTTTTTGTTGGAGCCAGAGTAGGTCTGTTGGGCCTCACTGGAGAGCTGGCTAATCTTAAGACAATAGATTCAGGATCCAAAAGAGACCTAGACGGGCCTGGATATGCGGTTATCAGCATCCAGCCTGCTGTGCACAAACAGCTAACATCAGCTCGAGATGCCCGAACAGGGGCCTAACAGCCAGTAATGGGACTGCAACGGGACTGCTTTTGCCTCTACTGCCCAGGCTGCTTGAAGTCCTCTGCCCACATCAGGGCCTTCTATGGAGAGAACAGTGACCAACTGGAACAAGTCTAGGGGCGCCTGTCCTGTGAGGGTTGCCCGAAAGAACTGGAGCTATGCTACCCAATAAGGGTAAACTCAGGGACACCCCCCCCCCCCCTTAATTACTGCCGTTCCATCTCTGTAGGACTGGCTTGATGCCAGGAGGAGAAAGTAGCTCTCAGGCTCCCAAAGCAGAGCCAGTGCAAAAGCAGAGATTCACCAGAAAGAGAATGTATGCTCACTACAAGGAAGAGCTTGCTAATTGTTAGTTACTAGGCCTCCTTGGAATAGGCTGCCTAGAGGGGAAGCTCCCCATCACTGGGGATGTGCAAGCAAAGGCAAAGTCATCTATTTATAGATGCAGTAGGCTAAGGTTACTTCTTTTATTCCTAGGGTTAGCCATTCCTGGAATGCTCTAGGTGAGAAATTCAGAGCAGACATCCCACCTGGACTGTCCCTAGGAGGCTCCAGCATGGTCATCCCAGGGAGCAGGGACAAAATCACCCCCTGGGTCACTAAGCTCAGTCCTGCCCTAGAGTGGCCAGGTACCTGTGCCATGCCTATGCCTTAGTTCCCTAACTAGTATGCCAAGAATGGAGTATAAGTACGTCAGGTGTGCTGAGTTATTGATCCCATTAGCCCTCAGAAGCCAGCCATGAGGGGCAGAGCAAACAGCCTACTCCATTTAACTCCATATGCTGTACAAGTATTAAAATTTTCTGTATGGACTACATGGTATCAGGCCTTCTTTTTCCCAGGGCATTGGGCTGGGGGGGGGGGGGGTTCCTATTTATTTTTCAACAAATTCTTTCTGATTCAGATGTAGTGCCCACCTTGAAGGAGCTCCAGGTCTGGTGGGGAACAGGACACAAACACGATGTGATAGAACTGTAGGAAAGATAAAACAGGGAACTCCCGGAGGAGGGAGAGATTAAGGTGGCCCCCAAGGAGGCTAGGGAAGGCTTTTCAAAGGAGGAGACACTTGAGAAGGGTTTTGCAGGATACAAAGGAGTTGACCAGGGTGAGAGAAACATTTGAAGCATTATCTAAGGTGAAAACTAGCTCAGAAAAGGCCATTGGTTGGGCCCTTTCTGATCCCCCCCAGATCACCTGCTCACCCCCCTTTTCTTCCAGTTCTGTCCTTTCTGATAGCTCCCAGCCCTGGGTCTCATCACACTGGCTGCCCAGAGCTCAAGGCCAACACCTATCCGTTGACAAATCAAGGAGAGGGAAAACTTCAAGTCATATGAACAAAGGAAGTAGGCCCCACTCCATACTGCCAGCCAGACCCCAGTCCTAGTCATAGCCCTATTTCTGGAGCAGATGCTCTTTATAGGGAGGCAGGAAGCTGAGCTGAGTGGGGGCCTTCAGAGCTCTCTCTGATGCTACTCCAAGAGTCCATGTCCAGGCCCTGCCTCTTTTCCACCTCCAGCCCCTAAGCTCTTCCTCTCCTGCCCTGCCTTCCAACCTGACAAACTCCTTTTCCTCCTCTTCCTTCTGCTCCTCATCCTTCACATTTCCCAAACCACCTTCCTATTCTTCCTCTATCTGGAGCTCTACACTGGCCCTGAGAATGAGGATGGGAATTATCAACCCCATTTTAGACATGGGGAAGCTGAGGCTCAGTCTCTGCGTCTCAGGTAATATAGAGTCAGTGGATGAGCCTGGAGGGTAACAGAGGTCAGCACAGGCCTCACCCTCTTTACTCTGATATACTACAGAGAAAACTCACGTTTTTCCTCCTTGCCCAGCACGCCATACCCAGTCTAGAGGGTGCATGGCTGCCTATGGGAACGTAGCCCATACACACATATGGAACACATACACACACATCATCAGGCCCCCATCCAGACCGCACAGACACAGTCTCTCCCACACACATACAGTCGTGTCCTTACACACACGCACACATAATCCCATTCCCACAGAGACAGGCACAGCCCACAGTGCCGCACTAAGAGGCTCCAGCACCTTCTAGCTCAGGCCAGTTCTCTCTCCATCCCTCAAAACCCTGGGGCTCCTGAATCTGCCCGCTATGAAGTAAGGATTGGGTTCTGGGTCCTGGGGCTGCCCAACTTCAGTGACTGCAGGCCCTCGTGACCTCCATGGAAAGTGGCAGAAGGCTAATTCCTGAGACCTCAATTTGCAGGCACCTTAACCCCCAGCAGCCCAATTTGTTTGATGGACCTCACTGGAGGGCTCACTAATCCTGTAACAATAGAATCAGGATCCAAAAAGATCCAAATGAGCCTGAAGATGAGATATTGTTCCCCGACCACCCCTGTGCAAGCCCTACCCCACAGTGTGTGGCCGTAGTCTCCTTGAAGTGGAAGAGCAGGGACCAGAGGATGCAGAAGAGGAAGGCGACAAGTGGACAGCAGACCGTGACCAGGGCCACCAGGGTGAAGCGGAGCCGGACCAGGGTCCCATCCCGGTCCAGCGGCAGTGGGACCTGGTACATCTTGTCAGACCTGGGGATGAAGTAATGTGCTGTCAAGACCCAAGGCAGCAAGGCCGGGCCTCAGTGGCAAAGCTAGCCCTTGTGCTCAGTCCTCAGCTTAGCTGTGCTATGGGGTGAAGGGTCTAAGAAAGCCATCTAGCCCCTAAGTTTGGACAGCTCCCATCCTGAAGAAGACTGAGAATCCCAAGAGAATATTCATCCTCAATTTCAGAGTAAAGACAACAAACCCAATCTGTGCTAAAACGAAGCTTGAACAGATTGGGAGAACTTCTTCTCCCTTATAGCTGGCTTTACAACAACAGCTGGTTTAACTGGTCTCTCTTGTTTCAGGAACCAACCCTACAACTTCCCCGTGGACAGAATGGCCCATCTCCTCCCACCGGCCTTTGAGCCTCCAGGCTTCAGGGCCTCCATCAGCTCTCCCTGCTTCACCCACTGGCCCAGGGCTTTCTGTACCTTCAGTCCCTTCCCAGGCTCTGTGTGCCTGCACCCTAGCGCACAGCAGCAAGGACTCCATGGAAGCCAATAGAGCCCGGAGCCCCTGCTCGACCCCGCCTGCTGCCTCACGTGCTCTGAGGGTGAAAGGCTTTGCAGAATCAGGCCTAGTGCTAGCCTGGGCTTGCTGTTTGCTGGAAAGAGCTGCCTTGTCAGCTTCTGGAGTCTTCCCAGTACCCATGGGGCCTGTCCATCCCCCTCCAGGGATGAAGTAAAGGCTCCTGAGGATTGTGACTCCCCCCTCAGATGAGGATAGGAAGGTCAGCAACTATAATAACCAAGTACACACCAACAATCCCAGGCTCCCTCAGTGCACAGAAGGTGAAATTGAGGCCAAGAGAGGAGCAGGAACCTGCTCCAGGTCACACAACAACTTGAAGGAAGAGCCAGCAGTGGGGAGATGTGGGGCCCACAGGGTCACAAACTACAACCACAGCCTTCTTTGACTCCTTCCTCTCTGGGCCAGAGGTCTAGGCAGAAAGGTCAGGTTAGGTCAGATTAGGAGGGGAGAGAGAAGGGGTGCCTGTCCGTAAGAGAAAGAAAGGTAAATCAAATCCTATATAGATGAGTCAGGGAGCCCTGTCCCCACTGCAAAGACAGAGAAACCAAGATGAAGAGAGAGAAAGGTCCTTCCTCAAAGTCTGATGATGAGCCTGATGGACAGCCATCCTTGGAACTTAGGCTTCTTGTGGCCAAACTAGGGCTGGTTCCAGATTCATAAAGAACCTGCCCTTCTGGACTCAAAGGTCTTGCCAGATCAAGCCCCAACTCTTCCTGGTCCCACCCTCAGGAAGCACCTCCTGGCATTCCAGAACCAGGTGAACAAGCCTCTGTGTTCTCCTCCATCTTCCCCCACCCGCCTCTCTGCCAGGCCCGATTAGGCTGCCTGCTCCAGTGGCCCAAGCTCCTTTCTCTCTTCAGGGGCCAGGGATCTCCCAGGGGAGTTGGAAGTGGCCCTAGTGACAGCCAAATCAAACACGTTTCTTGGATCATCCCCAAATGGACTGTAATCCCCAGAGGCCCCAGAAGGGGAGCAACTTCCCCACCTAGTCCAAACCCTGATTCTGTGCTTATAGCATCACCAGCCCCCTCCCTGAAGCCAGCGGCTCTAGATCCCTCAGGAACCACTGGGATGCCCAAACTGAAGACCAGATCCTCCAGGAATGAATAGGCACTGCCCAAGCCAGGGGGTGGGTAAAGAGGCTGGAGGAATGGTCTGTTCCACAGCTTGGAGGTATGCCTGGCTTCTCTTTTAGCTGTGTGACCTTGGACAAGTCATCTAACCACTCTGGGCCTTTTCCCACAGCTGTGCAACATGAAGATCATGTGGTTTAGATTACTAATAAGGCCATTCCAACATGGCCATTTTACTTCTCTGGGCCTCAGGACAGGGAGCTCACTACCTGAAGGGCAGCTGTTCAGTCCCAGTCAGCTCTTAACTTCTTCATAGGGACTACTTAGCTGGCTACCACTTTCTTAGGAGTACCCCTACCTGATCTCCAAAGGTCCCAGAGATCTTCTCAGCCTCCAGCACCTTCTGAGTCTGAGGCACCCTGAATAGCACTTGATACACTTGATATACATTGTTTCTTGTAACCCTGACTATAATTCTATGAGGTAGGCCCTATAGCCTGTGTATTTCCGTTTTACAGTAGAGGAAATTGAGGCTGAGGGAGGTTTAAAAGACTTGCCCAAGGTCACAGGCTAATAATTGGCAGAGGTGAGATTTGAAATTACTTTATGGGGTTCCAGGGCTCCCACACACCTCCATCCCCGGCACCTAAAGAGAAATCCCAACCAGCAGTCCCTGTGAAGGGAAGGGAGAGCTCAACCAATGCACACCCAGCCACCATGTGGGGGAGCAGGGGGTGGGGGAAGGGTTAGTTCAGAAGTCGGCACAGCAGAAGATCCTGGGCAGGCACCAGCACCGCCAGAACGTGGGGCTGGGCCTTGAGGAGGCCGGACCGCGTTGCGGAGCTCCCCCAAGTGGGGTTGCCCGGCAGTCCGGCACACCCATCCCCATACTCACCCAGGATGTGGCGGCGAGGAGGCCGCGCGAGCGCAGACCGGGCCCTGGGGGAACCCGAGGGGAGCCCAGGCCCAGCCCGGGGCAAGCGGCGCGGGGGGGGGGGGGGGGGGTGCGGGGGGGGGGGGGGGGGGGGGGGGGGGGGGGGGGGGGGGGGCCGGAGCGGGAACGGCGGGGGCGGGGCCAGCGCGCTTGGGGAGGAAACTGCGCCCAGATCCTCCGTTGGCCCCTCCCCACCTCTGCGGACTTAGACCCTTGGCTCTCCCCCTTGCTCCGGCGTCCCCTGGTGCCATGTCTCTCCAGCTCTCTTAGTTTGCCCCACTAATTCCCGCTGCGTGGGGGCAGCCGGAAGACCCCTGGACCCCTGGGTTTGACACGTTGGATAAGCCACCTTGTCACCTTACCTCTCAGCTGTGTTCCATCACCTGTTGGAAGAACATAAAATTAATTCAACAGGGCCCCGAATTCTCTCATATCCTAACCTCAGTCCCTCCTGCCCACGCCCCCATTCTAGCCGAATTATCCAGCCTCGCCCTTCTGAAACATTACAACAGTTTTGCCCCAGCCTCAGCGCCCGTCCCCCCTAACTTTGCTCCCCAGAGCCGATTCGAGCAAAGGGAAGAGCACCTTACGGGTAGAGAGATCAGTGAGGCCCACCCCAAAAGCTCTGGGCCAGAGCTGTTCCCACCTTTGATCAGGAGAGGGCGCCCTGTCCTGTCCGATATAACAGAGCAAGGATCTCCTCCACCCCCCCCTTCCCACTCCCCCGGGGTCTCTCCCCGCCAAGAGAGGATTGATCCCCAGGAACCCGACGAGGGCTCTTGGGGTTGTCAGAGCACCTGCAGGGGGTGAAGGACTTCTGAGCTAGACATGATCACCATCACATTTTCCTATTTAAATCTCCACGGTAATAATTAGCACATTTTGAGCACCCTCTGTCTTCCAGGGACTTTTTTTACTTTTTATGCATTATCCCATTTAATCCTCATAAAAACCCCATGAGGTAGGGGCGCCTGGGTAGTTCATTCGTTAAGCGTCTGCCTTCGGCTCAGGTCATGATTCCAGGGTCCTGCGATGGAGCCCTACATCGAGCCCCGCATGGGCTCCCTGCTCCCTGGGAAGCCTGCTCCCACTCCCCCTGCTTGTGTTCCCTCTCTCACTGTGTCTCTCTCTGTCAAATAAATAAATAAAATCTTAAAAAAAAAAAAAAAAACCCATGAGGGAGATACTATTAATATCCCCACTTTACCAATGGAAAACAGAAAAGGTATGTTACCTATTCACACAGTTCTAAATGTCAGCACCAGGATGGGGGTCTGGCACCTGAGGCCATTCTCTTAATCCCTATACAGTTGACCCTGGAACAACAGGAGTTTGAACATCACAGGTCCACCTTATATGTGGATTTTTTTTTTTTTTTGATACAGTACAGTATTGTAAATGTATTTTCTCTTCCTTATGACTTTCTCTAAAAAAAATATTTATTTTTTTAAAGTAGGCTCCACACGCAACGTGGGGCTCAAACTCAAGGCCCCAAGATCAAAAGTCACATGCTCTACTGACTGAGCCAGCTAGGCACCCTTTCTTCCTTATGATTTTTTTTCTTTTTTTTTAAAGATTTTTTTTTTTTTATTTATTCATTTGAGACACAGAGATACAGAGAGAGAGAGAGAAAGCATGAGCAGGGAGAGAGGCAGAGGGAGAGGGAGAAGCAGGCTCCTCGCTGAGCCAGGAGCCCGATGTGGGGCTCGATCCCAGGACACTGGGATCATGACCTGAGCCGAAGGCAGACGCTTAACCATCTGAGCCACCCAGGTGCCCTGATTTTTTTTTTTTCTCTTTTTTAAAATTATTATTATGTTATATAAATCACCATACATTACATCATTAGTTTTTGATGTAGTGTTCCATGATGCATTGTTTGCGTATAACACCCAGTGCTCCATGCAGAACGTGCCCTTCCTTATGATTTTCTTTTTTTTTTTTTTAAAGATTTTATTTATTTATTTGACAGAGAGAGACACAGCGAGAGAGGGAACACAAGCAGGGGGAGTGGGAGAGGGAGAAGCAGGCTTTCCGCTGAGCGGGGAGCCCGATGCGGGGCTCGATCCCAGGACCCTGAGACCATGACCTGAGCCGAAGGCAGACGCCTAACAACTGAGCCACCCAGGCGCCCCTCCTTATGATTTTCTTAATAACATGTTCTTTTCTCTAGCTTACTTTATTGTAAGAATACAGTATATGAAACATATAACATACAAAATATGTGTTAATCGACGGTTTGTTATCGGTAAGGCTTCGGTCAACAGTAGGCTATTTATAGTTAAGTTCTGGAGGAGTCAAAAGTTATACATGGATTTTTGATTGTGCCGGGGTTCAGCACTCCTCACCCCTGTGTTGTTCAAGAGTCAACTGTATAGGTGCCCCTGGGTGGCTCAGTCGGTTGGGCATCGGCCTTCGGCTCAGGTCGTGGTCTTGAGGTCCTGGGATCCGGCCTGCATCAGGCTCTCTGCTCAGCGGGGAGTCTGCCTCTCCCTGTCTCTCTCTCTCAAATAAATGAATAAAATCTTAAAAAAAGGAGTCAACTTATAATGTTAACCCCACAAGGTAGCTATAATCACCACCGTGGGGATACAGAGGCTCAGATTTGATGAACTTACCAGAGCTCTTTTTCATGCATTCACTCTTCTTCATTCACTCAGCCTAGGCCCTCTCTGTGGCTGGCCCTAGCTGGGCAATGGTGGGGACCCAGAGATATCTCACTCCTGGGGGCTCCAAGTCTGGAGGGGCGATGTCTTTTTTTTTTTTTTTTTTTAGATTTTACTTATTTATTTGTGGGGCGGGGAGCACAAGCAGGGGGAGCGGCACACAGAGGGAGAAGCAGGCTCCCCGCTGAACAAGGAGCCCGATGAGGGACTCAATCCCAGGACCCTGGGATCATGACCTGAGCCAAAGGCAGACGCTTAACCGCCTGAACCAGCCACCCAGGCATCCCTGGAGGGGCGATGCCTTATTCTAAAAACTTCTTTTGTTGAACTTGAACTCTCCTTCACCCTGTCCTTTAAGGCCCCAGGACAAATGAACAATTAGTAAAACTTTACTGAAAGAACCACCTCTTTTTAGTTTCATTAACTAGATATAGGTTTCCTATCTTAGGGTTTCGTGTCATCCGTTTTTGTCTAGCTCCAACCCACAGATGCCTGCTCCTGGCCTTTATTCCCTGTCTTGACACCTGGTCTGTTCCTTTGGCTCTAAATACCATTCCCTGAGGCTGGGTCCCCTCTCTCTGCCTCTAGACTACCCCCAAGGCCTGAAACTCGAGGTGCATTAATCTTGCCTTTAATTCTTTGATGACTGGAGCAATTCACCACACAGTCCTGAATCTCGGTTTCTTCATCTGTAAAATGGTTTTAGGAATATCCACAGCACAGGGTTGCTGTGAGAATTAAATGAAGTAAAAGAGCAGTGTGCCAGGCATGTGGAAGATACTCACGGAAGATACTCATGGCTCTTAGGACCCAATGTGGAAGCTACAGCCTGAACTCTCCTGACTGAGCCTTTTCTGAACCGTGTGACCACAGCTGTCATGGACACTCCCTGAATCCATTTCTTCCACTGCCAGTTCAAAAGCCTATCACCTACCTTGATTTATGTGAGGAAAAGTAGAAGAGAAGAATGAGTTCTTACTAGGTGCCAGGAACTTTCTGTATACTTTCTAATTTGATCCTCTTAATAATCCGGTGAGGTAAATTTGATGGAATCTATCGTACCGATAAAGAAGTTGAACAAGCATCTAAGCCTCCAGTCTCGCCTTCATTCAGCGGGCACTCAGTGTTTGCCAAATGGGAATTTGCCCATCGTCCGAGTAGCTGCTGCTGCTGTTGAAGCCTTCCAATGTCTCCTGTCCTCCTGGTTGGTTTGCCTGGGGCCTGGACATACCCCAAAGAGGCCTGTGCCTGAAACAGCACCACCACTTTCCAGCTCTGGCCACATCACTGCTCCACTCCCCCTGTCCACACACACATACCAGATACCCCAAAGCTGACCAACCATTTATTTACAGGGATTTTCCAGCCCCCAGTAGCATGGGGACAGTGTAGAGGTGGGAAGTGGAAGAGAAGTGAATGTGGGATGCAGTTGTCAAGGAAAGCTCCCTGTGGATCTCCTTCACTGGCCTCCTTGCCCTTCTAGCTCTTCATCATCCTTCACTTACAGCCACATTGGCTCTTGAAACACAGATCTGATCATGTGCCTCCCTTGCTGCAAACTTTAGTAACTCCCTACGGCTTTTAGGATGAAGAGCAAATTCCTTAGTGTGGTATTCAACTGTCCTTCATAATCTGGTCATCCTCTACTCTAGCAAACAAATATCTTACATTCTAGCTACACTCACTTCTTCCATGAGCTTTGCTTAACTTCCTCCTCTCTCCCTAGGCGCCATGATTTGCCCACCTCCCCACTCCACAGGAAGCTTTAGAAGTCCATCACACCTTTATTAGCACTGACCACAATGTAGTGAAATCATTTGTTACGTGTCTGTTTCCCCCACCTTCCTGGGAGCTCATTTAAGGATGGAACCCTCACCCGTTTCATTTATTTCTGAATCTCTCAGCTTAGGCCAGGGACAGACACAGTAGGAGCCCAGAAAATATTTATTGGGTTGATTTACTTGAACCGGGTTTTGAAGAATGGGCAGGATTTAGATATATCAAGAAGACATTTACAAACCGTAAGAAAAGTCTTTGAGGAAAGACTGCTGTTGTAGGGGGTAGAGGCTGACTAGCATGGCTGGGGGTAAGTAAAGAGGGAGTGACACAGTGCTAAAGACATCCAGTTTCAGGCCAAAATCTGCCCCTGCCTCCTGGGCAGCCACAGGAAAGTCTTCCAAGGTTGAGGTGGAATTGTTCTTTGTTCTTTCTAGAGATCTTTCTCACTGCAGAGACATCTTTCTTGGATGGCTTTAAACTACCCACCCCAGGCTCACCCATCTTGCCCTAGGCCCATTCTGCCTCAAATTGTAATAAATCTTCACTGTTTATTCTGTTCTTCATTGTTCAGCTTTCTTTGGATCAACTTTCTAGGATGAAGTCCCAGTTTGTTCTGGATATACTGAGCTCTTCCCTGGTCCTACATCTTTGTTCTTTCTTTTCATCTGGCCTGGGATGCTTCTTTTTCTCCATCTCAGCAAACTGTACTCTGCCTATAAAGGTATTAATTAGCATCACGCTTAGGAATGCATGTGGTAACTTCTAGAGAGATGACTAAAATAATATAAGAAGAGGATTTAATTTCTAAAGTGGTACAGGAGAAAAAATGAAATAATCCAAAGAATGTTAAGAAAGCAGAGATTTAAATGGAAAATAAGCAATTGGAAAGATGGTCAACATCGTTAGTCATTAGGGAAATGTTTATGAAAACCACAATGAGATGTCACTTCATAGCCCCTACAATAGCTTAATAATTATAATGAAAGGAAAATAGCAAGTGTTGGCAAGGACATGGAGAAATTGGAACCCTCATCTACTATTAGCAGGAATGTAAAATAGTGCAGCCACTTTGGGAAACAGTCTAGCAGTTCCTCAAAAAGTTAAACATAGAGTTACTATAGGACCCCAAAAATCCACTCCTAGGTATAAACACGAGAGAATTGAAAACATACGTCCACACAAAAACTCGTACACAAGTGTCCATAATAGCATGATTCATAGTAGCCACAAGGTAGAAATTCAAATGTCATTCAACTTTTGGATGTATAAATGAAATATGGCTTATCCATAAAATGGAATGTTATTCTACCATAAAATGGAATGAAGTTCTGATAAGTGCTACAACATGGATGAACCTTGAAAACATTATGTTAAGTGAAAGAAGTCAGACACAAAGGCCACGTGTTGTATGATTCCATTTATAGGAAATGTCCAGATAGGCAAATTCATTGAGACAGAAAGTAGAATAGTGGTTGCCAGGGGCTGGGGGAAGGGAGAGATGCGGAATGACTGCTAATGGTCTGGGGTTTCTTTTTTGGGCTTATGAAAATCTTCTGGAATTAGATAGTAGTGATAGTTGCCCAACTTTGTGAATATAGTTGACCCTTGAACAATACAGGTGTTAGGAGTGCTAACCCCCAACAGTCCAAAATCCAAGTATAACTTTTGACTCCCCAAAACCTTAACTACTAAGAGCCTACTGTTGACCAGAAGCCTTAACACATATTTTGTATGTCATATGTATTACATACTGTAGTCTTACAATAAAATAAGCTGGAGAAAAGAATACATTACTAAGAAAATCATAAAGGAGAGAAAATACATTTACAGTACTGTACTGTATTTATTGAAAAAAATCTCTTATAAGTGGACCTACCCAATTATATGCTATTTATAAACATCATCCTTCCTTATCAAGTGGTAGGAAAAGAGGAAGGAAATCAACATTTACTGGGTGCTTACTATGTGTCAAACATGTGCACAATCCTTTGCAAATGCCGTTATTTGACCTTTACAACAACCTTACAACATGGGAATTTTTGTGCCCATTTTATAGACAAGAAAGCTGGGTCACAGAACAGTTCAATAATTTGTGCAAGGTCTAAAAAGTAGTGAGACTGGTACTCGAACTTAGCTGTTTGACTCCAATTCTGCCACTCTTTCCAATGTACCACATAAAAAATCTAGACCATCATTCCGAAAGGAAGTCTCTTGCCCTTCCTTAATTCTGTGGTCCATAAGGGTCCTGTCTCCTCCCTGAGCACCAATGCTTCAAAGCTGCATAAGGTGAGTTCTCAGAGTATGTTTGTGAGAGACTGGGGGTTCCTAGGACACTTTCCTTTGCTTTGTCTCTCTTGGCCAGAGCAGAGTGTTGAGCTGTGGACCTCTCTGGGCTCCTGATGCCCAGGAGAGGGCTTGGCTCAGCAAGCTTTTGTGAGCATGCACCACACTCCTTTTCTTTAGAGGGGAAGAAGGAAGATGATGATAATCAAAGGGGTTCAGGGGTGCCTGGGTGGCTCAGTTGGTTAAGCAACAGCCTTTGGCTCAGGTCATGATCCCAGGGTCCTGGGATCGAGCCCCACATCGGGCTCCCTGCTCCTTGGGGAGCCTGCTTCTCCCTTTCCCTCTGCCTGCCGCTCCCCCTCTTGTGCTCTCTCTCTTTGTCAAATAAATAAAATGTTAAAAAAAAAAACAAAACACAAAGGGGTGTTATGTGAATTAGGCAGAGTAAGAGTATGTGGTCCACAAAGTCCTTCCTAGGGCAGAAGTACCTGGGAATGACGAGCTTGTGGGCCGCATGCCTACCATAGAACCTAACGAGAGGTCCTCCTATGTAGAAATCATCAGAGTTATAGGAAATTTCTCCCTGTGGTACCCCTCATCCAATGTCTCTCCCTCCAGTCTTCCCACAAGTATGCACTATTTAAGGATCCCAGCTCCTATATACCCGCTAGTACTTTGGACTAAATGTTTTTACTTACTCATTCATAACATACTTCTGAGCCCCATTTCTATGTCAGAATCAATGTCAGAATATTAAGAATGGGAACTCCTTGATATTTTATTTATTTATTTATTTAATTTTTATTTTTGAGACAGTGTACACGCATACGTGAGGGGGGCGGAGGAGGGGCAGAGAGAGAGAGAGAATGTTAAGCAGGTTGTATGCTCAGTGTGGAGCCCGACTCAGGACTCGATCTAACGACCCTGAGATCATGACCTGAGCTGAAATCAAGAGTTGGATGTTTAACTGACTGAGCCACCCAGGTGCCCCAGGAATTCCTTGACATTTTTAAAGAATAGGAAAATTTATCATTTATTGAGGGCTCACTGTATACTGGGTACCATACTAAATGCTTTATCTCATTTAATTCTCTCAACAACCCTAAAATTACAGTTGTTACCCTCATTTTACAGACAAGGAAACTGAATTCAGGTGTTAAGAAATTTGCCCAAGTTCACACAGCTAATAAATGGTTGGGCTCAGATTTAAACCCAGGGTTCACTGACTCAAAAGTCTCACACTTGTACTATTATTCTACTTAAGACAATAATTCACTCATTCATGGTCAAACATTTAATGTGGACCTATACTGTTTGCCTGGCCTTAGGTACACTAGAATAAATAAGTAGCGGAGAGGTTTAATCATAGTTGGGTTTCAGGACTGGAGGGTGAGAAATCAAGTTTCAGTAGGGCAGTGAGGAAGCTACAGTAAACTATCCAGGGAGAGCTAATGACTTTTAATGTAAAACACAGGCAAGTGGAGGAAAGGAAGGGATGTTTGGATGCAGAAGTGGGGGGAAAGTGGCTGGAGTAAGATGTTTAAACTAGCTTTACTATTTGACCATCCATATATTTATTTTTTTTTTTCCTTTGAGCATCTACTGAGCACCTACAATGTACCAGATTTCTCCTATCCATTATCTTATTTCATCTTTTTTTTTTTTTTAGATTATTTATTTATTTATTTGACACAGAGAGAGACAGCGAGAGAGGGAACACAAGCAGGGGGAGTGGGAGAGGGAGAAGCAGGCCCCCGGCCAAGCAGGGAGCCCAATGCGGGGCTCGATCCCAGGACCCCGGGATCATGACCTGAGCTGAAGGCAGACGCCCAACGACTGAGCCACCCAGGCGCCCCTATCTTATTTCATCTTTACAACCATTCCACTTTTTGACAAATTAGTCAATTATTTCTAATCCCTTGCTACCGTCCAACACTCAGAGGGATTTAAGTTCATCTACTTTTGGGCAGAGCCCATTTCAGTTTTGTACTGATGTTCCAGGAGAAGGTGGTGGTGGAGAGGTAGCCTGAATAGGTTTTGCTTTCTGAGCACAGTCCCTGCTATTCTGTGTGGGACCCTCAGTCACTAGGTCTGTTTCCTAGAACATGCTTAACCTTCCCGCCCTGTAATATCAAGTGGGGTAGGGGGAAGAAACCCAAATGAGTAAGATGCAGCTCTGACCTCTAAGAGCCTGGGCACAGAAGACAGAAAAGTAAATAATAGGATACAAAGTGACAAGGCTGTAACAGAAGCCTGCCCAAGCATTAGCCCAACTCTCTGAGAGAGATCCGGGAATGCATCCCAGAGAAGGTGGGAATATTTGAACCAGGCCTTTAAGAATAAATAGGAGTTCCTAAAGTGCAGGTCGTTAAGAAGTTCCAAGAATCCTCATTTGTAACATAGCCTACGCTGAGCCATTTCCTTAGGGCATGCTTATAGCGCCTATTCTAGGGATTCAGAGAGGGAAAGGTTGTGATGGGGCCGGCAAGGGTTGGGAAACCAGGAGGCCAGGTTTTGGGGCCTCAGAGCAGGGGCAGGCAAGCTACTCAGAGAGACAGACCTCCCGGGAGGGCCCTCCAGCTCCGCACGTGGTCTGGCCAGGAAGTGCGGGCAGGACTACGGGGAAGCGTTCCTATCACAGCCCGCGGACTGGGGCTAGGAAAGGGTAGAATAGTTACCATGCCATCCTGGAGCCTCCCTTCTGATTGGCCCGAGTTTCACCAGCCCGACTGTCTCGGCTCCAAGGCAGGGGGCGGAGCCTGGGTATAGCGTCACCACCTTTCTCCCACACCCCGCCCAGTGCACCCCAACGCAGCCACTCACAAGCCCACTTCGAGGGGGCCCTGTATGACATCACGACTCTCCCCCAGCCAATCGCGGCAGAGAGGGGCGAGACTCCATGTCCCTCCCACCGCCCCTCCCCTTTCCTCTCCGTAACTCCTTATGTCCCTCCTCTTCCCCCTCTCCCCTTCTCCCAAAGACCGCCCTCACGTTCGGTTTCAAAAGACTCGTTGCCCAATGAATAACAGGGCGGGCTTAGAGTGGCGGAAGCGTCTGCCAATGCGCAGACAACGAGGGCGGAGCGCCCGGAGCGAGCCTCTGACGGCGGGCGGCGTGTGACGCAGTCGGGCCCTCTGCGCGCTGCGCCCGAAGCGGCGGTCGGTGGCGGTGGTGGTAGCGGCGGCGACGGTTTCGTGGCGGCCGCGCGCTGCTCTCTGAGCGGCGGGTGGCGGACGGGCCTAGGCCTTGACTCCTGACACTTCCCTTCTCCTGCCGCACCGCGGTAAGTCGGGAACCCAGGCGGTGGCGGCCCCGGACCGACAGGCTCCTCCTCCCGTCAGGGCGGGCGGGTGCGCGGGGCGTCCCAGGCCCTCCGCGCGGAAGTCTCGCGCTTCGGCGCGCACCTTCTGCCCTGAGGGAGGGGGCGGGGCGCGCTACCCTGCGGCCCCCAGGCTGGGCTCTCGGGCGCTGGGAGAGAATCGAGATCCGTGGAGTCTGTGCCCCGGGGTCTCCCGTGGCAGCCTACGCGGAGGGAGCGTCCATGTATCTGGTGGTACTCATTCGTTTGCCCGGCGGTGATTAGGTGGGCGGGCCCTTTGCGGGGGCAGCGTCTTAGTACCCTGAGTAGGATCACCGTAGCACTTCCTTGACCATCGTGCTGGATGGGCTTTAATTTGCCTTTGGCGTCTCCACGGGGGAAATTTGTAGCCCGAGGTTTAGGGTGGGTGGGTCGGGAGTTTGTTAGCTTTTTAAAATAATATCTGAGAATTAAGGTCGGTTTAGTGGAGTAAAAGGTTATTTTCTGTCCTCCCACGTGTTCCATGTAAAACTAGATGAGGAGAAAGATGGGATTTCTGGATTACTATGGCCATAGAGACCTTAGAAATTAAGCCAATCCCCCTACCGTACATCACGTGCAAGTTTTATAGATGGAGAAACTGAGGTCCAGAGAAAGGACGGGATTAGCCAATACCAGATGTGACTCAGTCTAGAAATTTTTCTCCTGTATCACCCTCCCTGGGCGTTCCAGCCTCCCATTATTTGAAGGTTCCCTCCGGAGGTTGGGGGGGGGGAGCATTCGGTAGTTAGAAGCAGTCTTTGATAGCGTTTCCGATCTGGTTGGTACCACTTCTGTTTGTGTAAAGGGAGAAGCTTCATTTGCGGTACCGTAACCTAAACCGTGAGAACTAAAAAGTTGGCGGAAGAATGTCAGTGATGTAAATGTATTGGAAACGAATCCATAAGACTACATGTCTGGCTAATTTCCTATTCCAAATCTGAAATTTTTATTTGTGTCAGCTGCTGGGGACTAAGAAGAAAGAATCCAATTCGTGACTCATAACAGTATTGGAATAGGAAGCAGGAAATACAGACAAAACTTAGAAAGATAGGCAGTGGTAATTTTGTGGTTCTTATACCTTGGAACTCATGGCTCCTTTGGTACTGAGTTCAAAGTATTGTAGTAGGATAAGCTGAGAAAGTGAAACCGGAAGAAGAAACTAACTGGAAGAAAGAAAAGAGCAGTGATCATTCCCTGTGACAGTCTTATAAAGAGAAGTGCTTGTTAACTGGGTGACAGATGATATGTTTACTTGGTGGAAGAAGTTAGGATATTAAAAAACAAAACCAGAACTTGGACAAATTGGAGGTACTGGGAAATACTTTGATAGAATTATTTTTTCACTCTTCATTAAGATTTGAGGAAATTGAATTAAAAAGTCACCACTTTGGTCTGTTCACAGTGGTGAGATCGTCACTTTGTTCTTGTTTAGATGACAAAGCAAAAACGGAAAACTAGTGTGTAAGAGGAGAAGAGTACAGTAGTCTAAACACAGAGATGTGAACAGAGTATATTTTCTGTGACATTTTCTCAGTTCAAGCATCACCCTCTTCTGGGAAGCCTTTCCTGGCATTCTGTCTCCTGCAAGCTTCCATAACACTTATTTGATACTTCTATTTATAGCACAAATCATTTTGTATTTTAGCTGTTTATCTTACTAGACTGTGGTAAAATATATTTGTCTTACCTTTTTTTAAGATTTATTTATTTAATTTAATTTTTTTTTAAGATTTTATTTATTTGAGAGAGAGAATGAGAGAGAAGAGAGCACATGAGAGGGGGGAGGGTCAGAGGGAGAAGCAGACTCCCCGCCGAGCAGGGAGCCTGATGCGGGACTCGATCCAGGGACTCCAGGATCAAGACCTGAGCCGAAGGCAGTTGCCCAACCAACTGAGCCACCCAGGCACCCTATTTATTTATTTTAGAAAGAAGGAAAGAGAGAGAGGGAAGGAGGGAGAGGGAGAGAGAGAATCCAAGCCGACTCCCTGCTGGTGCGGAGCCATGTGGGGCTCAGTCTCACAATCCTGAGATCATGACCTTAGCCGAAATCAAGAGTTCGATGCTTAACCGACTAGCCTCCCAGGCACCCCTGTCTTATCTTTGTATTCAGGTTGCTTGGCACATAGTAGGCATTCAGTGTTTACTTGAAGGGATAAACAAATACGGAACAGCTAAACCTAAAAATAGTCTATAAAAAGACTGGGTATATGTGTGCTCCGGAAAAACGGGGCCTAGATAAGAGGACTCATACCGTTCATACATTACATGGTACTTTGGTACCTGACTTTATTCATGTCTACTAGCTCCTAGATAGCTAAGAACAAATAGAACTTTTAGGGAACCAGATTCACAGCTTGGAAGAAATTGGGTATATTATTTTATTGTGATATTTTTATTGTAGCAATTAACCTAAGAAGTAAGGGATACAAGTTGTGATGTTTAATTTCTAACAGAGTGCACATCTGTAATTATGCAATTTGTCGAAAGGTTAGGGGACTAAAATTTTAGGAGATTTAACAATATAGGTAGTAGAGGTAAGGTATGTATACAGTGTTTCTTGAGAATTTGGTGCATTTCTTTGGGTTTGGAATTGAACCTAAGTATTTGGCATAGCATGTCTCTAGAGAAGATTTTTCAGCCTCTGCACTGTTGACGTTTTGGGCCAGATAATTCTTTTTGTCTGGGAGCTATGTTTTGTATTGTAGGGTGTTCAGCAGCATTCCCCACATCTACCCATTAGATATCCATAACACCCCCTCCCCGAGTTGTAACGATTAGGAAGGTCTCCAAATATTGTCACATGTCCACTGGGAGGCAAAATTGCCCTGATTGAGAGATCACTGCTTTTGAGAAAACATTACCAATATTTCAGTAACGCCATAACTTTATCTTGCCTGGTGTGTGCTTGTAAAGTCAGCTAATAAATTGCATCTTTTTCTTTTTTTTCAAGATTTTATTTATTTGACAGAGAAGGGGGGGAGAGCAAGCACAAGCGGGGGAGCGGCAAGCCGAGGGAGAAGCAGGCTCCCTGCTGAGCACGGAGCCCGATGTGGGCCTGTGGGGCTTGATTCCAGGACCCTGGGATCACGACCCAAGCTGAAGGCAGCCACTTAACCGACTGAGTCACCCAGGTGCCCCTAATAAATTGCATCTTGATAAAGTGTCCTTTAAAGTTATCAAAATCTGGAATTGTTTCAGGAAGCTGAAAAGCTAAGAGTCCTAGAGTCTCTTTTATTTTTGTGGTAGCCTCCCTTTCTCTGGGATAGAAATCAAGGTCTTGTTTGAAAGGGGATAGGCCATTGGGAAAATAAAGCAATATTTATTTCTCTTTTTGTGGAAGAGGGCAAAAAGAGTTTGTAGTTGAATTGATGTAATTAAATGTGGTGCTGTGGGATTCCATTATCTTTCCATTTCACTGATACAGTTATATGCATTGATCGGAGTCTTGTCCCATTGTACTGACACTGCGAATTGTCACATTGAAGAGTTTGTACTTAATTCAGCGTAATTGCAGTTTTATAGTAGAGAAATAAAAATTATTAAAATACAGCTCTAATTAGCTAAGTCTGATACAGTGAGTTTAAGCTGGTGGGTAGTAGGGTAAATTGGAAGATGTGAAACTCGAGTCTGGCAGATGAATTAGAAGACTATAACAATAGTCTAGTATAGCAGTTGTCAAAATTTGAGGTCTTTGGACTCCTTTATACTTTTAAAAATTATTGATTCCAGACAGCTTTTGTTATGTGGGTTATATCTACTCATATTTACTATACTAGCAATTAAAGTTTTAAAAGATAATATTGACTTAAAAAATAATAAACTCATTTGTTAATATAACAATTTTATGAAAAATTGCTAAAAAATTTAGTGACAAGGGTGGTGGCGTTTTACATGTTTGTAAATCTCTTTGATGTCTGGCTTAGTAGGAGATCACTGGACTTGCAGATCTTTTGCATTCACAGTTGATAAGTTGTTTTGGTTGAAGTATGGGAAAAAATCCCAGCCTCATACAGATAAGTAGATGGAAGAGAGGAATTTTTTTTTTTTAAGATTTTATTTATTTATTTGACAGAGAGAGAGATAGCCAGAGCAGGAACACAAGCAGGGGGAGTGGGAGAGGGAGAAGCAGGCTTCCCGTGGAGCAGGGAGCCCTATGCGATGCAGGCCTCGATCCCAGAACCCTGGGATCATGACTTGAGCCGAAGCAGATGCTTAACTGAATGAACCACCCAGGCGCCCCAAAAAGAGGAATGTTTTAATAACCTTTTCAAATAATTATAGATATTCTCCTTTGACACTACACTCAAACATTTCTTTCTTTTTTTTTTTAAAGATTTTATTTATTTTGACAGAGACACAGCGAGAGAGGGAACACAAGCATGGGGAGTGGGAGAGGGAGAAGCAGGCTTCCCGTGGAGCAAGGAGCCTGATCCAGGGCTCGATCCCAGGACCCTGGGATCATGACCTGAGCCGAAGGCAGGCACTTAACAACTGAGCCACTCAGGCGCCCCTACACTCAAACGTTTCTAAAAATTTGTTGCAATGTGGAATCTGAAGCCATATTATTAAAGATTTTATTTATTTGAGAGAGAGCGCACGCACGCACAGAGCAGGAGGGAGGGAGAGAGGGAGAAGCAGATTCCCCGCTGAGCAGGGAGCCCGATGCAGAACTCCATGCGGAATTCAGGGGATCCCAGGACTCTGGGATCAAGACCGGAGCTGAAGCAGAGGCTTAAGTGAATGAGCCACCCAGGCGCCCTGAAGCCATATTCTTGAACTTAGTCCGGTGTTACATTAAAATTCATTGGTTTGTCTTGCACTTTGAATGGATATTTACTCATGCATGATTTTATGACATCATACATTGGTTGTTTAGAAATCATTGGTTCACTGGGTTATGTAGCTCTTCCCAATGTTGACAGATTTAATTATACAGTTGTTAACATTTTCACCCATCTCATCAGATAAGTCTTTTGAGAATGAGCTGACAAGGGGCGCCTGGGTGGCTCAGTCGTTAAGCATCTGCCTTCGGCTCAGGTCATGATCCCAGGGTCCTGGGATCAAGCCCCACATCGGGCTCCCTGCTCGGCGGGGAGCCTGCTTCTCGCACTCCCACTCCTCCTGCTTGTGTTCCCTCTCTCGCTATGTCTCTATCTGTCAAATAAATAAAATCCTTTAAAAAAGAATGATCTGACAAGCTCATAGTGGCAGACATAATTCTAATTTTCATTTCAAATCTGAATAACCATAGTTTTGTCATTTATTCTCTGAAGTAAAAATGGTGTTCCATGAAAAATCAGCTGGTTCAGCCTTCTACTAAGGTAATCACACGGGTGTTATTCTTTGACATAGCCCTTGTATTTCCATATACAGAAGTGCTTTTGAGTAGTTCCCATTTCATCTCAAACAATAATCACAGAATATTTAAAAAATGTGTACTGAAATGTCAAGAATTAATACAATCGCTAATTTTTACAACTTCATCAAAGGCATTCAAGTGAAAGTGTATTTTTTGTGTGTGCTGTGTGTGGCAGTGAAGAATTCAGTGACTGTTTTATAGTTTGGGTCATTGTCCTGATTCATGCTCAGGGTCCAGCAGTTTTATACACCATTGCTTTTGCCACCCCAGTGCTGAGGTTAGTACAGTTAAAAAAAAAAAAAAAAAGGTAAATAATGTCTTAGTATTATTATGAAAATAGTTTTGACTTCATGGACACCCTGGAAGAGGATTCAAGGACTTTAGGGGCCTTCAGACCTCACTTTCAGAATCACTAGGAAGGACAATGATTTTTCACATTGGTTCTTTGAAAGCACTCAGCTGGTAGGGTTCTACTGCACCTATTCCTCTTTACTTCAGCCAGAGCAGCTTCTGCTTATGTCTGTTTTATGTGTTGGGTTCCGTAGCTAAAAATATTTGAAAACCACTAATTAAGGGAAGAAAGAATTGACTGAATTAGGACTCTTGTTCAGGAAGGGAACAGTTCAATCCTTCATGAATGCATGTTGCACTCACTCATCACTTCATACCTTATTTATTTCCACATGCTCCTTTGACAGAGACCTGTGGTATCTACACACCTAAGCTTTTTTTTTTAAGATTTTATTTATTCATTTGAGACAGAGAGATACAGAGAGAGAGAACACAAGCAGGGGGAGCAGCAGAGGGAGAGGGAGAAGCAGACTCCCTGCTGAGCAGGGAGCCTGACGCGGGGCTCAATCCCAGGACCCTGGGATCATGACCTGAGCAGAAGGCAGACGCTTAACCATCTGAGCCACACAGGTGCCCCCACACCTAAGCTTTCTTGGTGGACTAAGCTTCTTAAGAAATAGGTGAATGGATTTGTAGATTAAAGGTGACTTGCTGAGAATCAGACTAGGGATGTGAGATGAGTGGAAGAGAATGAATGATCAGAGTGACCTCAGTGTGTGTATGGAGTGGGTGTTTGTTTTTGTTGTTTACAGTGGTATTTTATGGTTGTATTAAATGGTCAGTAGAGGACATTGAAGTATTGGGAAATCATTTTATGTATGGTGTTCTAGCTAGGCATTGAGCAGTCAAGGCTTAGAGCGAGGGAAAATTAATGTACATTTTTCTAACTAAAAATATTGTAAAAATATTTGTTGAAAAGCTAAACAAAAACCTGCTTTTGGGTGTAGAGATTACTTTAAAAAATTTTAAAATCTTTAAAAACAAACAAACCTTTTGAGGAGCTGTAGTTTGAGGCATCTTTGTCCTTCAGTGTAGGCCGGAAAATCCCTGTTGTTCAATTGTAGACATAGAGGTTTAAGAGGTTGAATATCATGACAAGTACAGTTACACAGTAGCAAATGGCAGGGTTTCTTAAATTCCTTTTTAACTTTTTATTTTGAGTTAATTTTAGATTTACAGAGAATTGCAAAGATAGTAAGTGGTGGAGAGTTTTAAATACAGATTTGTCTTACTCCAAAGTTGATGTGCTCTTTTCACTACTTCTGTTTGTCAAATGAAGATTATGTTAAGGGAATGAAAATATTGCTCAGCACTGTGAGGAAAGGAGCTCTATTAAATAATATAGATTATTTTAAATTAATTTACACCCTAATGGAAGAAATTGAGCAAAATCCAGATGCTTTTTACCAGAGCAGCAAACAGTTCATACACTCAAGTGGCAGGTATGACAACAAATATATTGCATAACTAAAAGCAGCTGGGAGGCATTAGTTTACGTAATCAGGTTTGGAAAGGGGGAGGGGAAGGGGATGTGTTTTTATACTGATAAAGAGTCTGAAGGGTCTAATCTGGGACAGTTGTGGAATAGTGAGGCTTGAACGGCAATTTTTATTTTTTATTTTTTTAAGATTTTATCTATCTATTTGGGGTAGAGAGCATGAGAGGGGAGAGGGTCAGAGGGAGAAGCAGACTCCCTGCTGAGCAGGAGCCCAATGTGGGACTCAACCCTGGGACTCCAGGATCATGACCCGAGCCGAAGGCATTCGCTTAACCAGCTAAGCCACCCAGGTGCCCCTTATTTTTTATGTTTGTTTATTTTTTTATTTTTTAGTAATCTCTGCACCCAGTGTGGGGCTTAAACTTACAACCTCGAGATCAAGAGTCGTATGCTGTACCCAGGTGCCCCAGCAATTTTTCTTTTCCTTTTTTTTAAGAGTTGATTTATTATTGGGGCACCTGGGTGGCTTGATCGGTTAAGCGTCTGCCTTAAGCTCAGGTTGTGATCCCAGAGTCCTGGGATCGAGCCCCACGTTGGGCTCCCTGCTTCTCCCTCTCCTCCCTGCTCCTGCTCTCTCTTGCTATCTCCCTCTCTCTCAAATAAATAAATAAATAAATAAAATCTTTAAAAAAAACAGAGAGGGAGAAGCAGGGAGCCCAATGCGGGGCTCGATCCCAGGAGCCTGGCATCATGATCTGAGCCAAAGGCAGACGCTTAACCGACTGAACCACCCAGGTGCCCCAAGATTTTATTTTTTTATGTAATTGTTACACCCACCTTGGAGCTCAGACTTACAACTCCAAGATCCAAGAGTCACATACTCCACCAACTGACCCAGCCAGGTGCCCCTGAACAGCAATTTTTAGAAAGAAAAAGGGGCGCCTGGGTATCCCGGCTCAGTGGGGAGCCTGCTTCTCCCTCTCCCTCTGCTGCTCCCCCTGCTTGTGCTCTGTCACTCTCTCTGTCAAATAAATAAAATAAAAATCTTTAAAAAGCAAAAAAAAAAAAGGGATATAGTTTTTAGAGCAAAGCAAATGTTCTAACAAAGGGAGTGGCTTGATTTGGGATTGATCATAGGAAGGATACAGTAAAACAAGAGGATAGCAGGTGGTTTTGCTGGGATGTGATATTAGGTGATTAAGACTAAGCTAACTTCTTGGAATTCTGCCTAACTCTCCCATAAGCTAACTTCTTGGAATTCTTCCTAACTCTCCCACCCTCTTCTTTTTTTTTTTTTAATTTTTTTATTGTTATGTTAATCCCCATACATTACATCATTAGTTTTAGATATAGTGTTCCATGATTCATTGTTTGTGCATAACACCCAGTGCTCCATGCAGAACGTGCCCTCCTCAATACCCATCACCAGGCTAACCCATCCTCCCACCCCCCTTCCCACCCTCTTCTATTCAAGGCAAAAATCAACAGTTATTTTTCCATTCAGTTTAACTGTGGATGATAATTCCTGCCTATTCTAGTATTTTTGTGAAGATTAGATGAGAGGATATATGAAGTACTTTGTAAATTTGGGAAGTACTAGTTCATTAATCTAACAATTATTTATTGTTTTGCTCTTTACTGAGTTTGATACAAAGGAATTCAGTGAAGTGGAGAGGAAAATACTTCCCAGTTGTGTAACTTTCTATTGTCAGAGAGCAGCAAGCTTGCTTAGTCATTCAGATAGTGCTTAAAGTTGGCAATTGCTGGGTTGTTACCATGTTTCAGGGTCTCTCCACCACTTTTCATTGTCATTGTTTGTCATTGTTCCCAGAGTTCACAAAACGCACAAAAGTTGGATGTATATCAGTTTATTAAGCTTCATTTGGGATAGTTGGGGAATACTGGACTACTGATGTCTGTTATTAAGGCTAAGGCTACCTCTTTTTCTTGTATCTGACAGTTGTTTTTTTTTTTTTTTTTTTGAAGACTTTATTTATTTGACAGAGGGAGACACAGCGAGAGGGAACACAAGCAGGGGGAATGGGAGAGGGAGAAGCAGGCTTCCTGCCGAGCAGGGACCCCGATGCGGGGCTCGATCCCAGGACCCCGGGACCATGACCTGAGCCGAAGGCAGACGCTTAACAACTGAGCCACCCAGTCACCCCAGTTTTTTTTTGTCTTTTTTTTTACGATTTTATTTATCCATTTGAGAGAGAGAGAGCTTGCAAGGTGGGGGGGAGGGGCAAAGGGAGAGGGAGAAGCAGACTCACTGGTGAACTGGGAGCCTGTTGCGGTCTCGGGGCTCCATCCCAGGACCCCGAGATCACGACCCGAGCCAAAGTCAGATGCTCAACTGACTGAGCCACCCAGGCAGCCCCCTTGTATCTGACCGTCTGAATTACTAATTAGAAGATTGAGCACAGGGACCCCTGAGTGGCTCAGTGGGTTAAGTGCCTGACTCTTTTTTTTTTTTTTTTTTAAGATTTTATTTATTTATTTGAGAGAGAGAGAGAGGGAGAGCACATGAGGGGGGGAGGGTCAGAGGGAGAAGCAGACTCCCCGCCGAGCAGGGAGCCCGATGCGGGACTCGATCCCGGGACTCCAGGATCATGACCTGAGCCGAAGGCAGTCGCTCAACCAACTGAGCCACCCAGGCGCCCTAAGTGCCTGACTCTTGATTTGATCTCAGCTCAGGTCTTGATCTCAGGGCGGTGAGTTTTGTTTTTTTTTTTTTTTTAAAGATTTTATTTATTTATTTGACAGAGAGAGACACAGCGAGAGAGGGAACACAAGCAGGGGGAGTGGGAGAGGGAGAAGCAGGCTTCCCGCCGAGCCGGGAGCCCGATGCGGGGCTCGATCCCAGGACCCTGGGATCATGACCTGAGCCGAAGGCAGACGCTTAACGACTGAGCCACCTAGGCGCCCCAGGGTGGTGAGTTTAAGCCATATTGGGCTCCACGCTGGGTGTGGAGCCTACGTAAAAAGAAGATCAGCACAAAGAACAAAGTAAATTATTTAAGGGCATTGTCTCTTCCTGTATAGGACTATTTCATTTTAATTTTTTCTTTCTTAATATGTCTTACAAAAAAAAAAATTTTGCAGTGAGTATAAGTACATCCATCCATAAAGAAAGTGGTTAATCTTTTCAGGAAAATTCATCTAGACCACATAAATTGTCATTCCGTAAGAGTGAGCAGTTACCTTTCTGATGATTAGAACTGTCATGTTTGCCAGAGAAGTGTCTCTTTCCCCTGATAGTGCTGGATTAATACTGCCAAATTTTGGTTTTATAGCCTTCTTATTTTTTTTTTTAAAGATTTTATTTATTTGACAGAGCACAAGCAGGGGGGGAGAGAGAGGGAGAAGCAGGCTCCCTGCTGAGCAAGGAGCCCGATGCGGGACTCGATCCCAGGACCCTGGAATCATGACCCGGGCCTAAGGCAGCAGCTTAACCGACTGAGCCACCCAGGCATCCCTATAGCTTTCTTATTTATAGTGAATGTAAAGTCATTTTTCCTTTTAGTTGTCAGCGTTCTTTCTCTAGGAGTTCTGGGCTCTCTACGCACAGCTAATAGTCAAAAGTAGCTTTGTGATCATGCTCAATTTCACCATTTGTATAATAGGGATCAAAATACCTACCTCTTTGGATTCTTGGAGGTTTATATGAGATAATTTGTAAAATGTACTTAGGCCAGTGCCTGGGACACAGTAAGAATTCAAATGTTAGCTAGTATTTCCGTTTGGGCCAGGTTAATATGTTTAAAAGGATAAAGACTTGAATGTATGATATGCCTTTAAACTTTTTTTTTTGATATGCCTTTGAACTTGAATAGATTTAGAAGTTCCACACATAGCAATCTCTAGGATTACTCCCCCCCCTTTTTTTTTTAAGAGAGGGGGGGAGATCGCTAGCATGAGGGGGGTGGGGCAGAGGGAGAGAATCTTTTTTTTTTTTTTTTTAAAGATTATTTATTTATTTGACAGAGAGAGACACAGCGAGAGCAGGAACACAAGCAGGGGGAGTGGGAGAGGGAGAAGCAGGCCTCCCGCGGAGCAGGGAGCCCGACGCGGGGCTCGATCCCAGGACCCCGGGATCATGACCCGAGCCGAAGGCAGACGCCCAACGACTGAGCCACCCAGGCGCCCCTCTTTTTTTTTTTTTTTTTTTTTAAGATTTTATTTATTTATTTGACAGAGACACAGAGAGAGGGAACACAAGCAGGGAGAGTGGGAGAGGGAGAAGCAGGCTTCCCGCGGAGAGGGAGAAGCAGGCTTCCCGCGGAGTGGGGAGCCCGATGCGGGGCTCGATCCCAGGACCCTGGGATCATGACCTGAGCCGAAGGCAGTCGCTTAACGACTGAGCCACCCAGGCGCCCTGGGAGAGAGAGAATCTTAAGCAGGCTCCGTGCCCAACACAGAGCCAGACGCAGGGCTCAATCTCACAACCCCAAATCGTGACTGAGCCAAAATCAAGAGTCACGTGCTCTACCAACTGAGCTAGCCAGGCGCCCCTACCTTTTTTTTTTTTTTCTGGCTACAAATTTATTCAACACAAAACATCTCCAACTTTACTGAGGTGGCATGTCCACGACCAAATCCGCCTCTAAACTGGAACTCAGTTGCTGACCCAGCCCCGGCCTCAGCTTTCTTGTCGGCACCAGGGGGCACAGCGCTTTCTCTGTAGGTGTCTCTTTCAGTTTCCCCTCGTGTGAGTCTTGCAGGTCGCTCTCCCTCTAGACCTTTGGGCCGTGGTCGGCCAGTCTCAGGGTGGCTGCGGCGCAGAGTGGCAGGCACAATCTCGGGGGGCAGGTGGAGGTAATCACGGAGATACTGGATGCCCTCGTTGGTAAGGTACCAGTAGAAATGTCTCCAGGCAAACTGTTCCTTTACGTAGCCTCGTGATTTGAGAGACTGCATGGCCTTCATGACGTGAAGGTTGGGCACATTCTTGTCTGCCAGCTCAGAGTGTTTGGGCATGTGGACATCCTTGGCCACCATCACTCCCTCCTTGAAAAGGAGTTCATAAATGACAATTTGGTTCTTCTTGGGCATCAACATCTCGGCGGCTGCTATGTCTGGGGCCGGGGCTGGAAAGCTTTTTTTTTTTTTAAATAGAAAAATAGTGCAGATTATCTGCATCCTCTAGATCTTTTTTGTTGTTGTTGCTGGTAATAGAAGAAATAAACATGATGGAAAAGTTTGGGTCCTCTGAATTCTTTGTCCCAGATACCATTTACCTGCCTTTCTCCAGAGGCCACCACTTTCATGTATTTCTTCTAGTCTCCCTTTTTACTCTTACTATGAATAAGAGTGTATTTTTTTTTCTGTTTTACATAATCTGCCAAATGTATCTTTTTGCAGTTTGCTTTTTTTCATTAAACATCTTTTACTTGAAATAACTCTCTAGGATAACTTTGTCCAAATATTCTGGTGGTGTCCTATTCTTGATACCGTATCCTGGCTACATATGTAGCAGAGTGCTCTGGTTTACTTCTGTAGTTGGATAATTTAAGGTTAATGACATCTACCTAATGAACTAATAAGTTCATTTATTATATGCTTATCATATGAGGGAAGCTGAGCTTTGGTGTTAAAATACAAGGCCAGATAGGATAAGTACACAAATACCCATTCTTACCTGTGTACCTTATTTATCCTGGTGCTTATTTCCTCTCTTGTCTTTCTAGTCCCCCAAGGTCCAGTTCACATTCTAAATCCCCACAGATTTTTCCTCATATTTCCTATTCACATTCTGACCTACATTTGACTTCCTGTTGTGCTTCCTGGCGCTTACTGCTCTTCCAGTTTTAAATGTATGGGTCCTTCCTCTGGTTATATCAGAAGTTACAAACTCAAACTCAAAATGTTTTTCTGACCTAGCCCTATTTTAAATGTTATGAGCTAGTTTGAGATAATATATATGCATTCATAAACATTTCTGCGTACATGCATACATATTTATGTGAAATAGACCATATATATAACAAACCAAACAACTGTTTGCTGGTTGTATCCAGCCATTTTGTGATCTCTTCCTTTTTGCAACCTCTTAAATGACAAGTTCTACCAAGAATCTTCCCTTTCATGGTTTCCTTTTGTTCTGAGAATTCATCACACTTGATTTTAAGTTAGAAGTTACTTCTAAAATACATTGATCATACAGCCTTTGTTTAAAAAGCACATTAGTGGTTATTGTCATTAGTTTAGAAAATGAGTACACTTGACCCTCCAACAACAAGGGTTTGAACTGCACATGTCCACTTACACATGGAATTGTTTCAATAAATACGGTACAGCACTATATATGTATTTTCTTTATGACCTTCTTAATAATATTTCTTTTCTGTAACTTACTTTACTGTAATGCAGTGCATAATGTACATAACATACAAAATATGTGTTAATCAACTATTTATGTTATTGGTAAGGCTTCTAGTCAACAGTGGGTTATTAGGTACTTAAGTTTTGGGGGCACCAGAAGTTCTAAAACCTGCATTGTTTAAAGGTCAACTGTATATGTTTCAGACCCTTTGTTAGTTTCTGGGATAGTAAACCAATGATACTGTCTCTATCCTGGAGAAGTTTATTGTGTATTGGGGAGGGTTGGAGGTTTCAAAGGTTGAGTTCCTTGGAAAGTAGACTCTGAATTAGAGAGAGTGTTGCATGAGTTTTGTTACAGAGTGCTTTGGGATCACCACCTTGGGAGAGAAGAGGAATGGGCTGAGGGAGAAATTGAGTTGTGATATTATCTTAATGAAGGCCTCAGCCAATCCTGTGGAGAATGTGAAGCTGGGAACACCCTTTAGAATTAGATTAAGTTGGGGTGAAGGGCCCTGATTTTGCATATGGACTACCCTAGGAAGAGGATATGACACTGAGTAAGGCAGCTCTTACAGTGGAGGCAGTTCTGAAGAGGATCAACAGCTGAGTGTTATCTTTTGGTAGTACTGCTCAGCAGCTGGGACTACAAATCCCAGGTATTTGGTATTATCACAGTGTCCACCATAAAGAGTCAGAGTCAAGATGAATACTTATAAACAAATCATGTGTTATGTAAGCTTGGAGGAATGACTGACTAATTGCTAGAAGGAGCTATGAAAGCTTATGGAAGGGATGACATTTGAGCTTGAGCTAGGTTTTTTGTTTTTTAAGATTTTATTTGAGAGAGAAAGCACATGTGCTCACATGAGCAGTGGAAGGAGCAGAGGGAGAGGGAGAGAATCTCAAGCAGACTCCACGCTGAGTGTGGAACCTGAGGCAGTGCTCAATCTCATGACCCTGAGATTAGGACCTGAACCAAAACCAAGAGGGATGTCAACTGACTGAGCCATCCAGGCACCCACTGAGCTAGGTTTTGAAGAATGAATTAGTAGGTTTAGAAAGGGAAAGTCTAGTGAATGGGACATTTTTCATTGAGTCACTGACATTTCATAGCATACTCAAGAAAATGATTTGTTTGAAGGACAAAAGGTTAACTGTATTAGCCATTCTTTAATTTCTAGCAATTATGATAAAAATCATGAGGCTGTTTCCAAAATCCTAGTTTATTTCCATGGTGATAATTTTTTTTTTTAAACACTTAAATCCCAGTATGCTCAGGCTTAAGACTAAGCCAAGCTCATCATGGCCAGATCCCCAAAAAGATAGGCTGAGCTTGAGTGAGACGCTTTTTTTCCAGGAGTCCAAATTGGATTTGGTCCCTGCGTTGTCCCTTGTTCTTGGGTCTGGAACAGATGAAATGAATTTCCTTAATACTAAGCATGTTCTTGTTTGTTGCTTAGTATGTTCCCTCCTAGGATTGAGGGTGTCCATGGGAAGTCAGAAGATAGATTAAACTGGGGCTCTACCACTTATTACTTCTTTGACCTTGGGAAACTCGGTAAACACTTGATCCTGTTTTCTCATCCTTAAAATACAGTGATGCATAATATCATCATTTTGGGATTGTGGGATAATGTATAAGAGGTTATAAACAGGTGTTTCCTAGGATATTTTATTACTAAAAATCCCTTTGTGAAATATGTGTGATGTTAGGTTTTTATGTTAGGATAAGATTTTTAAATTTTTTACATTTTTATGTTTCTTAAGATTTTATTTGAGAGAGAGAGAGAGAGCACGAGCAGGGGAAGAGCAGAGGGAGAGGGACAAGCAGACTCTGATGAGCACGGAGCCCGATGGGGGGCTTGATCTCATGACCCTGAGATCATGACCTGAGCCGAAATCAAGAGTCAGATACTTAACCGACTGAGCCACCCAGGCACTCCAGGATAAGATTTAAAAAAAAAGATTCTTTATGTATCTTAATGTGCACCCCAGAGAGAACAGGGGGAGGGGCAGAGGGAGAGAGGGAATCTCAAGCTAACTTCTCGCTAACTGGGGACCCCAGCATGGGGCTCCATCTCACGACCCATGAGATCATTACCTGAGCCGAGATCAATAGTTGGACGCTCAATTGACTGAGCCACCCAAGCGCCCCTGTTAGGATAAGAATATTAAGAAGCAAATTTTGATTGTTAGGAGCTATGGATTTGGTCTGTAGAACCTAGTGCCCAAATTAACTCTAAAATCTTCAATATAAGGATGACTGTCACAGAGAAAAAACTATTACTTACTTCTGAATCCTGATATATCTGCTGTATAGATGTCAGATGTACATGAACAGATTGCTGGTTGTGGGGATTTAGAATAAGAAAATGGATGGCAAATTTAGTGTAATAACTATTACTCCTCAGTTTTTGCTGTGCTGATGATGGGTCAAAAAATGTAGTCAACAGAGAGTGAAGTGGATGTGATGGGGCTGTGACTCAAGACAGCAGTATGAGAGAGATTGCAGTCAAAATGAAATGGTCTAGACATCTAACCCCTAGCACAACTGTCATTCCAAATGAACTGTTGAAAAACAAATACATAGATAGAGCCACAAAGGTCTAGACTTCTGTTAAGTATTTCCAAGAATATTTTCCCTGGAAAGGAGAGTCACCAGTTAATAGGGTAAAGGCTCGGTCTGTACACTTTGTGACACCTGTTAAATTGAGAAGGCAGGAAACTTCAAGCAGATCTCATTACTAAAAGAGAAATGATGTTTATGTGAAATATAGCCTCTGGTTCCAAGAGAATGCATTAGAGTCACTTGAAGAAGAGCCTTTCAAAATACAAATGTCTACATCCCAATCCTGGACATTTTGGTCCTCATTTCTAGAATGGGACCTGGGGGGTTTTATTTTTGAAAAGCTTGCTAGCTAATTCTGATATGGCTCTCTTGAACCACTGGTTTCAGTGAGCTTTGTTTAATTGGAATTATTAAATTCCCGGATGTTGGGATAAAGAACTAAGTGTTGGAATTTTTTCCTGGGGGGAGTTTAGGGGACAGAATGTTGATTTTTGTAAAACCATTAGGTATTTAGGGACAGGTTCATCTTTTCCAATGCTGCACAAAATGTTTTGGTTATTAGAATAACTGGAAGTACTGAAGGAACACTAGAACATTGTGGGGAGCACCTCTAAGTGTTTAATTCTATTATATGAATGAGGTATGATATTACTAGAAGAAAAAACTGTTCCATCAATGTGTATATAATAGAAAAATCATCCTACCTGTCACAAAATCCAGGTAAGTATGATTGGCTATTTTCTGAGATTTTTATCTATCTATTTATTTATTTATTTTTAAGATTTTATTTATTTGACACAGAGAGACACACAGGGAGAGGGAACACAAGCAGGGGGAGTGGGAGAGGGAGAAGCAGGCTTCCCGCTGAGCAGAGAGCCCGATGCGGGGCTTGGTCCCAGGACCCTGGGATCATGACCTGAGCCAAAGGCAGACGCTCGTAACTGAGCCACCTAGGCGCCCCCTGAGATTTTTATTAAAAGTACATAGTTTACTCAGTGGTCTGCTAGCTTAGTGGTAGCAGATACCTTAAGTTTAAGGAAAATTTATCAGAGGGACAGTGTTTACTTTTGAATAGACTAACTTTTTTTAATGCAAATCTGGGGAGGGGCGGAAACCAAACTTTTGTACTTGTTGGAACACTTTGGTCCAACTCATTAAGTGCCTGGTTTAGATACTGGAGAGGAATCATTCATATGAGGTGGGGGATTTTCACCAAAGATTTTCTGTAATGTTCCCAGACAAAGATAGGTAAGTAGGGGACCGTAAAGAATGGTTTTAAGAAATAATCTCAAAGAGAATGTCAGGGCACCAGAATCTCAGATTTGGAGATGGTAGGAGGGACATGCATAGTTTAAAGAACATTTAATATTACAACATTTTATATACCCCCCCAAATAGGGCAGAAAAAGTTTTTATAATGCAAAATACAGAAAATAAAGCCTGACAAAAATTTTAACTTCTCAGGTGGTTGTGATAACAGAATATCATTGTAATTTTTTTTTAAAGATTTTTAAAATTTATTTATTTGACAGAGACACAGTGAGAGAGGGAACACAAGCAGGGGGAGTGGGAGAGGGAGAAGCAGGCTCCCTGCTGAGCAGGGAGCCCGATGCGGGGCTCGATCCCAGGACCCTGGGACCATGACCCGAACTGAAGGCAGACGCTCACCGCCTGAGCCACCCAAGCGCCCTTTCATTGTAATTTTTAATGGGTATTGTGGATAACCTCTTAGATCTGGCATAGTGGACCCAAAATCTTCATTAAAAGGGAACTTAAAAAAACAAAACAAAACATTGTTTTAAATAAGGGATGATTGTTGGTGGGATATGAAGTTTAACCTTAAATTATGGTACTAATAATTCAGCTCAATTTTAGAAGGTCTTTTATTATATAGAGTTTTAGGATATTGAATGAGAGTGAACATTATGCTATAGTTTGGATGGGACTAAACTTGTACAATGACATTTTTTGAAAGAATTACATTGTATTCTGTGGTCCTTAAAAAGGTGATAATTTTTTCTTCTTTCAGCTTGCTGAAGCAAAGACTCATTTTGAAGATGTTTAATAAGTCATTTGGAACACCCTTTGGGGGTGGCACTGGTGGCTTTGGCACAACTTCAACATTTGGGCAGAGTAAGTTTTACAAAAGAACAAAAGAAGGGGAAAAACTTAAGCTATTCTTATTAAGAACAAATCCATTCTGATGGCTGAAATAAAAAACACAAATAACAGGTGCTGGCGAGGATGTGGAGAAAAAGGAACTTCCTTTCCCACTGTTGGTGGAAATGCAGACTGGTACAGCCACTGTGGAAAACAGTGTGGAGGTTCCTCAGAAATTAAAAAATAGAATTAGCGTACAATCCAGTAATTCCACTACTGCTTATTTACCCAAAGAAAACCAAAATGCTAATTCAAAAAGATACATGCACCCCTGTGTTTATTGCAGCATTATTTGCAAGAGCCAAGATATGGCAACAACCCGAGTGTCCATAGACTGATGAATGGATAAAGATGTGGTATATATACAATGGAATATTACTCATAAAGAGTGAGATCTTGCCATTTGTAGCAACATGGTTGGATCTAGAGGGTATAATGCTAAGTGAAATAAGTCAGAGAAAGACAAATACCATGATTCCACTTATATGTGGAACTTAAGAAACAAAACAGATGAAGAAAAAAGAGACCAAAAAACAGACTCTTAAATACAGATTCTGAAACTAATGTAACACTGTGTGTTAATTATACTTGAATAAATAAATTTTAAAAAAAACCAAATCATTCTGATAGCTTCAGATAGGAATTTTATTCATACTTTGGTCTTATAACAAATTCTCTTTGATCAATGACCGGATAAGATCTTGTTAGAATTTTCTAAGAAAATAGAAATAGTTTGGAGTTTTCATGGTTTTTTGATCATTCGTAGAAGGTACTTGAAATACCTTTTTATTTTTTTAGAGCATACACATGAGCCCGGGGGGTGGGGGGGAGAGGGGCAGAGAGAGAAAAAAAATTTTTTTTTTTAAGATTTTATTTGAGAGAGAGAGGGCACAAGATGCAGGGGTGGGGGCAGAGGGAGAGGGAGAAGTAGATTCCCTGCTGAGCAGGGAGTCCGACAAGGGGCTCGATCCCAGGACCCTGAGATCATGACCTGAGCCGAAGGCAGGCACTTAACGGCCTGAGCCACCCAGGCACCCCTTCCTTTTGTTGTTGTTGTTGTTGAACATATTTCCTGTCATAGAACTATGGAATTAGAATCTTGGTTGGAACCTGAACATGTGTATTCTGAAAAACCTTCCCAGGTCATTCTGATGTGCTCCCCTAAAGAAGGATCATTCATCCCAGTGACTCTGGAATGTATGATGCCTAGAGAGAATTTAACACTTTAATTTTGATGACTTGACTTTTGTCTGTAGCTCACAATCATTAGTTACCTTGGCACTCTTTTTTAACCTGTCGACATCTATAACTTTATTGAAAAGTCACACCTCTTCACTTTGTTTTTTTCTCCTGGGACAATGAATAAAATGTCTGGCTTAATTTTAACTCTGTAATTTATAGTCTGATGGAACTTTGAAAAAATTATTTTCAGATTAGACCAATGATCCTATTCAAACACAAAATGTTAAGAAATATTAAAATCCTTTTCATTAGGTCACCTGATTTAGATTTTATTTTGACCCTGGATTTTGCTTTTTCAGACACTGGCTTTGGCACTACTAGTGGAGGAGCATTTGGAACATCTGCATTTGGTTCTAGCAACAATACTGGAGGCCTGTTTGGAAATTCACAGACCAAACCAGGTAGGGGTTTTACTTGGAATACAGTTGGTTTATTTATAGCTGGTATAGGACTTCATTTAGTGGTTCCAATCCATCTATTTAACTGTTTTTTTCCTCTCCATCTATCCAGGAGGATTATTTGGTACTAATTCATTTAGTCAGCCAGCTACTTCCACAAGCACTGGCTTTGGGTTTGGCACATCAACAGGAACATCAAATAGCTTGTTTGGAACTGCAAGTACAGGGACCAGTCTCTTCTCATCCCAAAACAATGCCTTTGCGCAAAATAAACCAACTGGCTTTGGAAGTAAGTAGGACATCATTGGACTTTTGCGTCTAATAGTTTGGTTTGCTTATTGAATGTACTCCCTCTTTTTCTTTTTCCTGTGTTCATTTACCTCCTTTCTCCACCAGATGGCAAAAACACTGGGGAGAGGAAAACTTCAAAATGTATTTGAAAAGTTTAATAGGCTAGAAAGGAAGGGGCTATATCGCTCCAAGACTGGAAATCTAAGAAGCACTAGTATTCAAAGGATATGCAGAGGAAGAGGCTCCTGACATAGAATGACCAGAGAGTGGATGAAAAGCCAGGCCAGAGTAATGTCATAGGTGTTAAGAGAGGAGAATTTCAAGGAGGAATGCATGTAGTCAGCCATATTGTACTGCAGGGGCACCTTCTTCTTGCCTCTGTTTCACATTGGGTATAAGAGACTAAAGGAGGAATAACAGATACTAGATGTGACATGGTTACTCTTCCATTCCTTATCCGTGGCAGATGTTTTGTTGTTTTATTTAAGTGGGCTCGTGGAGCCCAACACAGGGCTTGAACTCACGACCCTGAGATCAAGACCTGAGCTGAAGTCAAGAGTTGGACACTTAACTGACTGAGCTACCCCAGGTGCCCCATAGCAGGTTTTTTTTTTTTAAGATTTTATTTATTTATTTGACAGAGAGAGACACAGCAAGAGAGGGAACACAAGCAGGGGAAGTGGGAGAGGGAGAAGCAGGCCTCCCGCTGAGCGGGGAGCCTGACGCTGAGCGGGGAGCCTGACGCGGGGCTTGATCCCAGGACCTTGGGATCATGACCTGAGCCGAAGGCAGACGCATAACGACTGAGCCACCCAGGCGCCCCAGCAGATGTTTTTAATAGGTGGTTTCTTTCTCTTTTAAGTTTAAATGTGGCCTGGGGATACTTCTCCACACAGTACTTTGAGGTAGCCACTACTAGTTGAACAGGTATGCCCTGTGAGTTGATACAGTCACAGCGCAAAAGCATAGCAGAATGAATAAGTTAGCCAGCTATCAATATTTCACAAAGGGAAAGTTGTGGGGGGGCACCTGGGTGGCTCAGTCGTTATGCGTCTGCCTGCAGCTCGGGTCATGATCCCAGGGTCCTGGGATCGAGCCCCACATCAGGCTCCCTGCTCTGCGGGAAGCCTGCTTCTCCCTCTCCCACTCCCTCTGCTTGTGTTCCCTCTCTCGCTGTGTCTCTCTCTGTCAAATAAATAAATAAAACCTTTAAAAAGGGGGTGGGGGAGTTGGGGGGTATTGAAATATTTAACCATAACAATGTAAAATGCAATCTAACATGCTAATTCAAAAGAGATGTGACTGTTTACTTGAAACCATACATTAGGACATTTTTTTTTTTAAAGATTTTATTTATTTGAGAGAGCGAGAA
Source organism: Phoca vitulina (assembly GCF_004348235.1). NCBI lineage: Eukaryota > Metazoa > Chordata > Mammalia > Carnivora > Phocidae > Phoca > Phoca vitulina. The sequence continues at coordinate 12,166,861 of NW_022589739.1, forward strand.
TGAGAGAGAGAGAGCACATGAGAGGGGGGAGGGTCAGAGGAGAAGCAGACTCCCCGCTGAGAGGGAGCCCGATGGGGACTCGATCACGGGACTCCAGGATCATGACCCGAGCTGAAGGCATTCGCTTAACCAGCTGAGCCACCCAGGCGCCCCAGGACATGTTTTTAAAAAAGAAATAGTTGGCCAGTGTGAAATCCGATTCCTCTTAAATTGGTGATTAGGATGTCACTTACTATTAAATATTGGCAGATAACTTTATTGCTTACTGACATTTCTGCACCCTATGTATAACTTCTTGAGAAGTAATATCTCTCTTTGAAAAATATATTCCTTAGATAACAGTTAAATTCACTTTTTTTTAAAGATTTTATTTATATATTTATTTGAGAGAGAGAGAAAATGAGAGGGAGAGAGCACATGAGAAAGGGGGGAGGGTCAGAGGGAGAAACAGACTCCCTGCTGAGCAGGGAGCCCCATGCGGGACTCGTTCCCGGGACTCCAGGATGATGACCTTAGCTGAAGGCAGTCGCTTTACCAACTGAGCCATGCAGGCAGCCCCAGTTAAATTCACTTTTATGTAATTTTTTGAAATTCAGCTTTTTGGAAAAGTAAGGCAATCAGGATTTATTCTAAAAAATAATCAACATGCCTACTAATTTTTCTAAATTACTGGGCAAAATTTTATAATAATCTGTTTGGTTGCTCTAATAGGATCATTTTTATGTTTTGAACTTTTTGGTGTTGTATAGGTGTTTGTCTTAATGTATGTAAATAAAATATACTGTGACCCCTTTTGTTGAAGTCTGTTGTGATGTTTTCAGAAAGACAGGTTCATTCAGCATGGAGTCTTATCAAGAAAGGAGAAATGAGATAAAATTTATGATGAAATAGAGTACTATTTCTTTTCACTTGTCTTCCAGGTTTGCCCAACAAGAACTTTATAGACGCTTAGCTGACAAAGAGATTCAGATTTTGTTTTACTTCAAAGTTGGAAGCCTAGAATTATGTATGTGTCTGTATGAAGCAGGTTTGAAGGTACCTGGTCGGGAGATAGGAAAGATAGAAAATTTGAGGATGTGAAAGTAATGCTCCTATGGTGGCAAAGCCCAATTCCAAAATATCTTACAGATTCTTAAATTCTTAACTGTTGCCATCTCATTTTTCTTTCTAATTTACAGATTTTGGAACAAGTACTAGCAGTGGGGGACTTTTTGGTACTACAAATACAACCTCCAATCCTTTTGGTAGCACATCTGGCTCCCTCTTTGGGCCAAGTAGTTTTACAGCTGCTCCTACTGGGACCACTATTAAGTTTAATGTAAGTCTTTTCTTCCAGTCTTTGTGGAATATATTACTCTTCCATTTGTATATCTCTTTGCAGGATGAATGGTAAAATTTCTCCTTTTTCCAGTTATGCACAGTTTAGTCTCACTCTTCTTGAAAGATGTGTTAAGAACAAAATCTGTAAATATTTATATAGTAGGTGGGAAAGTCATGAAACATAAATCTTGATTATGTGTATTTGAATCATGCTCAGTCCACCCAAATTTATATTCACAAGGTTGATTACAATAGGTAATATGAGGTTGAACTTGTATTTACTGCATTCATAACTTGGCTCTGAATGATCAGCATTCCTTATAAAGGAATGAGGGAGCAAACTAAAAAAAATTATGAAAATAGGGCCTCTTTCAAGACAAAATCAGAGAGGGAGACAAACTATAAGAGACTCTTAATCATAGGAAACAAACTGAGGGTTGCTGGAGGGGAGGGGGATGAGAGGATGGGGTAACTGGGTGATGGACAGTAAGGAGGGCACATGATGTCATGAGCACTGGGTATTATATAAGACTGATGAATCACTGAACTCTACCATCTGAAACTAATAATACACTATATGTTAATTAATTGAATTTAAATTAAAAAAAGAGTCTTTAAAAAGAACAGGGCCTCTTTAAGGAGATATATGGAATAACTCATCAATATTCCGTGTTCCAATGAAAAATAAAACTTCTCTTGATGAAATGGCAAAATGGGGCAATAGAGTTTGATGTTTTCCTGGCTATTTTTTTTTTTTTTTTTTTTTTTTAAGATTTTATTTGGGGGCGCGTGGGTGGCTCAGTCGTTAAGCGTCTGCCTTCGGCTCAGGTCATGATCCCAGGGTCCTGGGATCGAGTCCCACATCGGGCTCCCTGCTCGGCGGGAAGCCTGCTTCTCCCTCTCCCACTCCCCCTGCTTGTGTTCCTGCTCTCGCTATCTCTCTCTCTGTCAAATAAATAAATAAAATCTTTAAAAAAAAAAAA